>NC_070598.1:15865972-15885972 GCF_027409825.1 Scomber japonicus
GAGACCATCCAAGTTGCAACACAGCTCTCATCAAGAAGGTAACATCTCACTACAGCCTACCAGAGAAAATATGTCAGACTTGTGAACTTAGTTCCTGTGAAATCAGTTTAGTCACATATCTTGTGTCAACTGTATATCAATTGTGTTTGCTCTGGTGTCTGTGCATGTAAACTACAGTAATCTCGCTCTTAGTGACAGATCTGTTTAGCACTATATCTGTTGCATTTGCATAGTGTGCAAATCCATGCTGCACATGAAGTAAATATGTTGTTTCTAGATGTTCCAATTTTAAAGATCTTGTAATGTTTTCTTTAATTTGTTATTTTGTCTTTTTCATTCTTTTCCAGTTTGTTCCTCATTGTCTTGGTCATCTCTGATCTAATGGCTCTGGTAAGATATCTCCTATCAGGTTAACAAATGTTGTTAATATTTTATATTAAAGGTGCATTGTGATGTATTTCCTGAAAATAAATGACTCTTGTCTTCCTGTTACACCAAGTAGATTGAATGTCAACCTAATGCATTGTTTTGACTCATTATTCCTCTCCTCAGCACTTCTTCTTCCTGGTGCAGGACTACGGCAGCTGGCTGGACATTGGCACAAGGTAAAGTAACAAGCATATAGTGTCTGTAATGCATAAACTCACACACAGGTTTCTATTAAACATGTGTCTTTCTGTCTTGCAGCATTAGCCACTATGTGATCGTGATGTCAATGACCATTTTCCTCATGTTACTCAGTGTGGTCACACACATCCTCACCTCACGAAGATTCACTCTGTGGAAGAAATCAAAGATGCACTTTCCCTAAATAAACATCTGCACACACACTTTTTTTAAATATTATTTTTGGGGCAGGATATGCAACAAAGCTCCCCTGCTGGACTGGAACCAGGGACATTGCATGTATGTGTCATGTGCTGTAACCACTCAGCAATGAGGCGCTCCACACATTTGCTTGTTAAACCAAATGTTTAGTATTTATTTGACAGGTTTGGGTACTTTTCATTTAGAATATGCCTTATTAAACCTGAGTTTGTTATTTAAAATTTGAGGTATTGTTTTAGGATCCAATATAATACTTTGCAAAAGTCTTACACTATTTGGCTAAAGTTATAATTAAGTATAGTACAGTTAATAGATAAAGTAAATATTAAGCAGTTAAGGAGCTGCTGGATTCGATTGCATTAGCAGAGCGGGTGGCTTGCATCATTAATTAGATGCTGTCCTCTTCTCAGAACAGCTTGAAACATTTACTGTGAAGTGAAATCATAGTCTCCTACAGAGGATTTCTTCTTACTTTAAAATACTGACCTCTTCTTCTTAACAGTTTTTTCTGTGGACCTCAGTGATACCATGTAGATGAATGAAGACTTCCTTTGCTATTTACATGAATGGTTTTAATGATACATTTAAAAAGTGGCCCAAGACTTTTGCACAGTACTATTTGCACTGTATTGTTTTGTACAAGAATAATGAGACTCTGTTTGAGGCACATTGTTTAATAATAATGTGCATTAATAATTGATCTATTGACTAACGCTACTTGAATGTTTAACTGTGAATCATGCCTTTGCCAAGTTTGCTGATTCATGATCCACCAAAGAAGGGTAACTTGATAATTTTTTAAATATATAATACTATTTGCAGTAAAGCTGCCTAAAATGTATCTTTGTTTAGAAGAAGAGATGTTATCTATTTTTTTGTGACTAGTGAATGGAAACAGGAATGTTTGTGTTTTGTACTTGTGCTGAATTAATGCAGGTGTTGGTGTAGTTCATGTTTGTACATCAGGGTAACTGTAGCCATGGGTTGGATTTGGAAAAACAAAAAGCTGGTGATTAGTATGTTTTCTTTGAACAGAGAATAAAAAACAAACTGCTGGTTTAATGTTTCACAAATCTTTTTTTCCAAAAGGTCAATCCGTAGGACATAACTACGGATAATATGGTGATCTCATGTTTATTGCTTTTACTGACAAGTGTGATAGACGAATTTCAAACCCATTATTAAATAAATGTTGCTAACTTCGCTTGTGGTCAAGGTGTCTACAAGGGCCTTTCCTTTGCTGTCATGTGGATGGAAACGTGGTGAGTTGTCCATGAATAAGCCAGTAAATCACTTTATTTGACCATGAGCTCAAGTTGCAGTAGCTATGTGCATTTAAACTTAATGATTTCTGAGATGTTTATAGGAGCTTAACATGCTCTATCTGTCAACATCACAGATGTCACCACATCCTCTCTCACTTCTTCTCTTTTGAGTTAGCCAATACTTTGACTAGATAGTGTGACCTGTGACTATTAGTCTATCTACTTTTATGTTTCAGTTTGAAAAATCAATAATTTTTGAGAGTCATTCTTATGTAAGATCTGATGTGCTGCTGGTGAAAGTTATTTGTAATAACTACAACTAAAATGGTGACTTACAAAGTAGACCTAGGAAATTAAAGAGGTATAAAATAGCACAATTAAACCTATTATCAAGGTAATAGGCTAAACTTCTTATTTAGATTATAGGATAAAATGCAAAAGAAGCTGTGAACCTTGGCATCTCTGCATCTATCACATCTATCTGCATCTATCTTATTACATAACACATGGTGTGATGGTCCAAAGTGTACTGAGCTTAAATACAATGTTTTTTTTTCTAGTATACTGCATATATGAGTCCTGATCATGGGGGGATCATGTATTGTTAATAGCTCGCCTCATTAGTTTAGATACTATAACTTATTCTCTCTTAAGTTATTCACCACATCGCTTTGTATTGGGTTTTAATAGTTTGTATTCAAGTTAACATGCATATAGATGTGTTTTAAATGAGACTAAGCAAATCAACTAAATAACGGCCGTATCCAGTGAGGTGACAAGAAGGAGGAAGCAACCAGCTCTGTGGGTGTGCTGTATGTGCAATCACCTCCTGTTTCTGACAAAGACACACAAACATACACACACACACACACACACAATATGCAAAACTGGTCGGTGGTTTCTGACAACACAGTCACGTGGTTAATTCTCTTAAACTTAACCTCTAGAAAGTTGGGACATATTTGCACTTGGGGAAACGCATATACGCACACGTTTATCCAAGCAGCAGCGGGGACAGACACGCATGTAAAGTGTCAGAGAGCCAACCATTGCTTTGATGGAGTTCGTGTGATGTAAAGGACGTACACAATCCTTTAAAGCCTCATTTGCACATACCAGAAAACTCAACAAACCAATACATCTTTCACCAAAAGGTACGTATAGTAAATCTACAAGTAAACTCTTTGATTCAGTGTTCATTTTATATTTTAATGCTATATTTTTTAATTTTAGTCAGATTAGCCTGTAATCATTCCTCCTGTTCATACTTACCTGAAGAAGATACCCTCAAAACATGCTTGCAATGTAAGTGATGGGGGACAAAATTCAAAGTTTTGAGCGAAAATGTATGTAAAAAATTTTCTGAGGATAATATGAGGCTTGAACAATATGAGTTTGTCACATTTATTGAATATCATTCTAAGTTACAGTCATTTTATTAGAAACCTGGCTGTTTGCAGCACAGTTGACAGTCCTGTACAGATGCTGTTGAAGGATTGTAACAAAAAGAAGAAACAGTAACTGAGAAAGACATCGATTTTATCTAATGAACTCAGGTGGCTGAAGCTTCATATCATCCTCTGATAAAAATTGAAACATAGGAGCACTGTGGATTCTGTCCCCCATCACTTACATTGAAAGTGCATTATAAAGGGCTCTCTTAGTGGCCATGAACAGGCGAAATGATTACAGCAAGGTGTCAACTATAGGAGAGACTTGAAAAATTGTGAACCAATCCCTTAAATTTGTGGAATATGTAAAATCAGTAAGGTATGTTTATTATGAAGTGTTCCTTCTTTATGTCTTTCTTCATTTCTTTCTTTAATTCCTGTTACTCACATGTTCAAATTATTGAGCTAAGTATATTTCTTTTTTTTGTCCACTGCTCAATAGTCCATTAATTCATGTGTTCCTCTAAACGCCCCCCCCCCCCCCCAAATCCCGTCTCTAGTCGAGATGAATTCCACAACTTCCTCCATGATGACCAACCACTCCTCACCTACTGTTACCGGTACTTTGGAGAATCAAGGAAACTGTACTACAAGTCCTGTGTACTGCACATCACTTGTAGTCATCTACTCTGTTGTTCTGCTCATCGGCACCATCAGCCTGAGCTTTATGATGCACATCTTAAAGTCCAGTACAACATCCATCACCTCCATCGCTGTGCTCAACCTCATCTTCACCCACTTCGTCTTTCTTCTCACTGTGCCCTTCCGGATTTACTATTTCGCAAACCGGATGTGGGAACTGGGCCTTCCGTGGTGTAAGGTGATGAGTGGCATGATCCACATCCACATGTACATGTCATTTATCTTCTATGTGATCATCCTCATCACACGCCTCATGTCATTCTACAACAAAGGTGGGCAGATGGCCTCCATCCAGAGGCTTCATGCACTAGTTGGTAGTGCCATATTGTGGATAGTGGTGCTAGTCATAGTCCCCTTAATAATGTATTATTCTTATGGCAAACATGAATCAAGTGACAACAGATGTTGCTTCCACTTTGCCAAAAGCATAGGTCCTGCCGCCATAGTGGTGAACTACATCATAAGTATATTTATCATAATAGTGGCCATTGTGCTGACAGCCCTCCAAGCCAATGTCCTGCGGGTTTTATACAGGAAGCATCAGCAGGGATGCACCTCACAGCAGGAATTTGGGGCTCAGCTGAAGAGCATGTTCTTTGCTCTCATCATGGTGATCTCCCTAATTCCCTACCACTTGTTCCGGATGTATTACTTAAAACACTTAGATGATCTGCAGAGTCTCAATGAGGTGTTTCTGAGTCTGACCACCTTCAACTGCTTGGACACGCTCACCTTCTTGGGGAGGAGAACTTGTCTCACATGCTTCCCGAGACAGGCTATTTGAACATTGTGGGTGTTATTTTCTGTGATTAGGTCAAGAGATCTAATTTGCCTTATTTTATTAAGTTTTACTTTACAGTACCTTATTGCAGTTGTAGGTTTATGTTAGAAATGTGCTTTATGCAAAAATTCAAAAGTTCACCTAAACAATCATTGAGAAAAAGATGTAAAACATAATGAAATAATTATTATTCATTGGATATTTATCAGCCTGTGTTGGATCATTTATTGTAGTTCTATTTATCTTTAAAACCAGGTAGAAAAGCCAAAGCTCTCATCTAAACTCTGTCAGATGTCTCATGCTCTGCTTTATCAATGTTTTTACTGTTATGTTATCTGTGATTTATGTATGCACTGATAAAACTGTATTATACTGTGTTGTACTGTTGTATGAAAATATTGAAAACTTTTGATATGACTGTAAAATGTCCTTTTGCTTTTTCACTCAAAATGAATGAACTCTTGCCATCTGGTGGTCTTTGTGTAAACTACAAAGGATTCAAACTTGGAATTTGCAATGTTATATTGTGGGACTGGCTTGAAGGTTCAGGCTAATTTTTCATTTGAATGTGGCTGGAAATGAAGAAATCTATTTATGTATATATTTATGTCATTGTATTTGCTAACACTTGACCTCTGTGTACATAGCTAAAGTGTTCAGCTCCAAAGCTGAGAAGAGAAATAAATGTCTAAAATTGTTACTTTTTTACCATTATTTTGTGAAACATTACCTCAAATGTCTTGGATCTCTTAACTTCTGCCCTCTGAGGCAGAGGCCCTATAGCTAACTTACACACATGCACACAAACACCCACACCTGGTGATCCTTTTCCTTTTGGTTTTTATGGCACTGGGTTACTGTTTAACATCCCCACCCTACTTTGAGTTTGTTTAGTAAATCGATCTAATGACTGGGCTATGGTGGCGCCATCCAATGTGTCGCTCCATGAATTATAGTCCGTTCAGCTCTCCAACCTTTGCTTTTAATGTTGTTGAACGCCTTTACCTTTTTACCATTCTCAGTGTCACTTAGACTAATGTTGGACTGACGGAGTACAACGGTACACCTGGATAAATGCACATCCCAGGCGGAAGCAGAAACACAGGTAAATCAAACTTAGGTGAATTATATCGTCATTGAAGGGTAAAATATCAATAGTATCTGTAAGAATTTGTGTGAGAAGTGAAACATACCTTAAGCAGCTCCTTAAGGAAGTTTAGCACGGTGACTTGTTCTGCTAAATCACGTGGTTTTGTATTCTGGTGGTAATATGGCGGTGCTCCCGACCACTCACATGCAATTGCTGCTAAATGTCCTGTTACTAGAGCTAGTGTACTGTTAAATGACAGGATACAGTATGAGGTATTTGCATTTTGTCAAGTGTGTTTAATGAGATAGTGTTCTCACCTTTACGTCTGGTTTTGTGAAAGACATTTGTGAAAGGAGATAAGATAGACTCACTTTGTCACGTATGCTGCGCTGTAAAGATCACGCGATAACCCATTTCATATTTTGCACAATGACTTCAGAGGTAACAAGAGCAGTGTTATGGAGCAACAGATCACAAAGCAGGAAGATGATGTAGACTTTTTTTTCACAACAGACACTTTGACATGCCACAGCGGCAACGGCACAATCAATAGCATTAATAATGACAGCATTCCATTTAGATTAGCCAGATTCAGAGTTCTGCTGTTGTTGCATGCTGGCACACTGGACCAGTTATTTACTGGGACATTTAATGGAACAGAGCCATTGTTAATGTTCCACCTATGCTTTTCCTACTATGACAAGTCAAAATGTCTGCTGTGAAAAAGATCCATTGCAGTCGCATTCTATTTTTCTTTTTTACCACTGCTACTACTGAATGTAATTTAAAATAACGTAGCCAGTCATATTAATAACGTCCAATTAAATGATACCTTTCTTGAAATGTTTTGACTTCTGTGAAATCATATGAGTTTTGGTATTGTATACTACAAGCTGTGGAAAAAAACACAAGCTGTGGACATAATAGCGCCTGTCCCATACAGTGCAATCCAAAACACTGTCCTTACAACAAACTCTACCGTTGAGAATGTGAGTTGCTGTATTGGATATATTCTGTTATTAAAGATGAATGTCATTAACCAAATGTCAGACTTTGCCATACTGTAGGTGGTAATATAGGACAGGAAAATAAATGAGGGTAACACACATTAAAATACCAGTTATACCATTAGGGATTATGGGTTTATAGAAAAGATGTTGACATTATTTCCATTAGGTCTGCATGTAACTCTAAAATTCAAGTAAACTTCCCTCTGGTAACTGTAGAAGTTTTGTTTACTCATTAAACTGATTCTGAATTTCACATATTTCTATTCATTTGCATACCTGAGATTGACAGACTGGACAAAATAGTAATACATAAAACACACATATGCAGGTAAAGATGATCTTTGACTGGTAATTATAAACATTTAAAGTTTTAGGAGTGAATAATATCCTACTGAACATTTTCCAAAATCTCCCAGGTTCTAGGAAAAGATGGTTTATTGGAGTCAGTTGGGTAGCTGATCATCATCTTGTGACTATTAAAAACTCAAGTTTAAATAGTGGCGACAGTATTATGGCCAGTTCACACAGAGACAGCCTCTTAACTGTGGTTTTTATGGCTGCAAAGAGCTTTTGGTTGCTAGGTGGCGACAAGGTTTCTCAGTTATGTCCTGCTTATCTTTCTATTGAAGTCATAATACATTTTAGTGTTTCTATGAATCTGTAATTCATATGGATTTTTAAAAAATAAAAGCAGTGGACCTCTAAGGTATGTTTGTGCCAGTAGATATGATGAAATAGAAGGAGCTGGTGTTTCCTGTAGGTTGTTGAACTTACATGGATGCAGGTTTTCACCATTGCACCAAAACATGGTTGAAATATGTGCTTTCAATACATTAGTGAAGGGAACAAAGTAAACAAAGCTAGTGAACATGAGCTTTCTTTCTTAACATCTGATCAGCTTTGGTGTTTGTCATATTGTGTCACAAACCAAATAAATCAAGAGGAGGGTGTAGTGTGTCAGGTATTCAAAAATGTGACATGAAAAAGATCAAAGGCAATCATTACTCAATTTGTTGTCCTTGCACTTAAAAGGGGAGGGTTAAGCTAAAAAGAGTTCTATAAAGCTCTTCACCAGTTCATCATTGGCCATGGAGTTAAATACTTCTCACTTTTCAATGAATACTGGATTTTTTCTGCTGTTGACCAAAAAGCACCAAAACATGTACAATTTAGCTTTCTCTTTGTATTGCATGATAGCCTCTCATAAAATTACCTATACAATATTATATACCAGCACTTTACCCCTGCTACTTTTAATCTTCTGTCTTTATAATCTGCTTTCCTGCAATGCTCTGTGTCAGTCATTTTCTGTGTTATGTGTTTGTGAACATAATAGTAGAGTCAGTTTTTCTTCACTCTCTTCAAGCCTGATGAGTCAGGAGGCCTGACCTCACAGCGTAGTTAAACTGTAATCTCTCTATCAGTTCTCCCTGCTTCTCCTTTCTATCTCTCAGCCCCTTTATCTCAGCCTCTTGAATTAACTTTTTATGACAGGAAACAAATATCTCTTTCTATTCATCTCTAGGAGGTAATTAGTGATGATGTGTATTCTGATACCTACAGTGCCGATACATAATCCTCAAACCTGCTCATACTCTGTAGGTGCTTTTCTGATTGGCTCTCTCATTACTGATGTAGGGCATCAAATCTCCCCTGTTACTATCCTCTTATCATTTACAACCCTCTCCAACACAATGCTCCAAACTGATTGCCTTTAAGACACACAATAAGATTTAGTGCAGTGAAACTCCCGATGTAAAATGGGTGGGTTGGGACGTTTTAATTGGTTTATGGTTACAGTGTGTTCATAGCATTCTTGCCTTGAAAGAGGAGGCAGCTCAGGACAGCTATTTACAGTTATCAGTATATTTAACTTCCACTTTTGATGTCCTGACTTCTCAGAAATATGTTAAGAGGTTTTTACACTGTAATGTGTGAAAAGTATAAAGTTGTCATGATAAGTGTTACTTCTTAGTCAGTGTTAGTATGTCTCACATGTTTATGCTGCAGGTCTTAGTTTGATGGATTAAAAAATGACACTACAAGCAATTTAAATATTCCCAAAATGCAAGCACAAACACTAAGTTTGAGGCTTCAGTCGGAGCGTGGTCAGTGAGGTTTATCCCCTTTGAGAGAAATATATAGAATTATAAACAGAGGGTTGCATGTAAACCCAAGGAGTGCGTTTGTGGAAGAGTTAATGGGAGTTATCTGTGTTTTCCACTTCACTTTGTGTCTTTAAAGATTATATCTGCTGAGGTGGTGCTGCTATTACTCCACTATTGATTAGATTAGGAAGCCTGGGAAGGACACACTCACTCACTCACTCACACACACTCACTCACACATACACATACACACACACACACACACACACACACACACTCACATGCACGCACGCACACATAAATGTATGTGCATCATCACACCTGCAGACAAAAGTTTGCACACTCACGTGCACACAAAGTGCAATCTGATGAATTCTCTCTCAGGTTAAAAAAAAAACAAGAAGGGGAGAAGGGAAATATCTCCTTCAACATTATCTATCCATCCCTGTGATAAGTGTGAGGGAGAAGGACAGATAAGTAATTTACAATAAGGTGAGAAGTCTTAGTCTCAGCTCCTCCCTTTTCCTTGTTCTTGGCCCAATCAGACAGGATTATAGATCTTTTATGCCAAGGATCTCCCATGTCATGTGTGTAAGAATTAGATGAAGCAGAGACCAGCAGATAAGGGAAAAAGATAAACTTTATAGTGAAGACACAGAAAGGAAAGAGAAGACAGGAGAAGAGAAGTAGTATGAAGAAGACTGGGTCGAAACAGGAATGAAGTTTCCCCCTGCTCTTCAGAGTAAATCTCTGTTAGATATGGAAGTAGCCAATTACTGTGAAGGCCTGGACCCATCATACAGCACACTGGGCTTTGAGAATGCAGAGGTACTATATGGAGGAGGAGGTAAGTGTGTGCATCCAGACATATAAACACAAGACACATTCATTCTCAACATGCATGAAGCACAAAATGTCTGTTTTTCAGAATGCATGTTAAGTTGGCTTAGGTTTAAGTTAAACCCTCTTTTACATTTATCTTCATATTAAACTACTGTATACAGCAGGGCCTGACATTGTAAATATTCTATTCTATAACAAATAACTAGCAAGTTTGTTCAAACACAATCAAAATGGCATAAATGGACAAACAAGAACAGTCTGTAACCTTTACGTAGGTCATCTGCCTCAGTACTGTGTGAGATGGTAATAGGAAGTTAGTTTGTAAGACAGAGGTTTGCTCATGAAGAGAAGTGAGACCAGTGGAAGGCAAATGAGTTGCTTTTTAAAGAATGCACTAACAGCTAGTTTTTACATAACACATTCCACGTGTCTTAATCAAATGCAGTGGAAACTTCTGACATTTTAATGTTGGCCTGCAGTGTGCATCCAGTTATCTGTTAACAGTGGTTGTGGAAAATGATTTCCACTTGTCTATTGCCTATACTTTATGCAAAAGGATTTCCGTAGTAATGGTTGGAGAACAGAAAAGGGTAAAGTGGAGGCTGTAAAAAATCAAAATGTTATAAAACTGTTTAGGTAGGAATTGCAAGTATGTGTCATAAAGAAGTTTTTATTGAAGGGCGAGCACGTACCTTACTGATACACTGATGTCACCTCAGCATATGAACAGAAAACTAGTTGAACATTGACTCATCTTTCTGTGGCTATGCCTGAATTCCCTGCAATTGCCTCCCTTGAATTTTCACATGCTCATGTTATGTCATGTTTTTGTTGTGTTCTATTTGGTAAATGCAATGACAGAGCAGTGAATATGCAACCACTGATGATAATTATGGTTTGTAATGTAATACATTGCCAGAATGAGTTTACCTGCTTAGCAACTCTAAACTGGTATGGCACTTACAACTTACAGCTGTTACAGCAGCAAATAAAAACGTGGCATAGGTATAACTTTTGGCAATATTGTGGCATATTGTAATGACACAGATCTGACCCATGGACACTGAGGTGAAATTAACACACTTTCTACAATCAGAATAATTTGAAAGTGACTATAATCACATAGAAATTCTGAAAAGAAGTGTCTTTAATACGTTGAAATTGTGCAGTTTGCAATGTGGTTCCATGCTAGCAAATAACTGTATTATTGTAGTGGACCATTTTTGGATGTACACTGTAATGCATTGCTTCCATTTTGTTTTTGTATTTTTGTCTATGCCAGTCTATGTACAGTATAAGCATGCACTTACATGTGAGCACATGCATGTATATTTACTTGGGTGTGTGTTTTTGTGTGTTTCAGACAACATGCCGACAGAGCCGAGCCTACCTGGTGCAGATGGGGTCATCAGTAACTGTGCTATCTGTGGAGACAAAGCCACAGGGAAACACTACGGAGCCTCTAGCTGTGATGGCTGTAAAGGTTTCTTCAGACGCTCCATACGCAAGAGCCACGTCTACACCTGCAGGTACAGAGAACAAGAACATACATCATGAACATACTTAAACACATATAAAGACAGCACACGTAAAATCATGCAAATCAAATCTACAGACACCTTTTCATGCCCATAAATACAATATAATTCCAAAGAGTTTATTACTTATTAACATAAAGAGAGAGGCACTGTACACTGTACCCACGGCTATAACATGCATGCATAAATTTACATTATGAATATGTGAAAAACGTAAGACTCACATTACTCTTTATGTTCATGCATATAAACATCATCTTGTGTATATGTATATACTCCCTAAATATTCTTAAACTACTTCTAACTACCCTGTCAGCCCAGTCAAGTGATTTTGAATGTCACATTACATTTGTTACATGACAGTACATTATGTTGTTATTATTTCTGTAAAACTATATTGTATGTTCTTTACATGCAGGTTCAGCAGACAGTGCATTGTAGATAAAGATAAGAGGAACCAGTGTCGTTTCTGCAGACTCAACAAATGCTTCAGAGCTGGCATGAAAAAAGAAGGTAGTTAACCTCCATCCTGCTACGTGCATTACATGATATGACAAATTGACTATATTGAAACTGCACTAGAATTAGAGCTGCAATGATTAGTAAATTAATTAATATATGGAGAATGAATTATCAATTACTCTGACCAACCAATTCATCTTTTTGAATATTTGTTTTAAAGAAAAATGCCCAAATTCTTAGATGTGAAGAATTTCAGGTTTCTTTAGTTCTCTATTGTATAGTAAACTGAATATCTTTGGATTGTGGACTGTTGGCTGGGACAGAACAAGACATTTTAGGTTGCACCTTGGTCTTTGGGAATCAATGATTGGCATTTTTCACCATTTTGACATTTTTTAAAGACTGATCGATGAATCTAGAAAATAATCAACAGGTTAACCGATAATGAAAATAGCCATTAGTTTACATTGTTAGTTTTTCTTGTGTCAATTTTACATCTATATATTTTAGAGATTACCTTTTAAAGGTATGGACCTATAACTAGTACCACTGAAGGAAAGGCTGTCGTCTGAGAACCTGAAACCTACTTCATGGTTGAAATTGACTTGACCATAAAGTGGCTGATTACTTAGTGTGTCTGTGTGCGTGTGTGTATTTATGAGGGGTATAACCTTGGCACAAAGGTTTATGACACCTAATCATGTGTTATTCAAACATGTTGTTCTGTATTGGATCTGGTTAACGTTTGACTCCTCTTGCTGATGCCAGACTGTATGACTATTTTCCTAAATATTAACTGCCCTGGTATCTGCTGTCATGCAAACGATGACAGTAGATATCAGGTCAGTTAAGGGGGTGCTGTCTCCTCTTCCTTCTTTTTTTACATTTTTCTTTTTGTTTCACACACAGTAACTTTAGCTGTCTTTTATATTTTAGCTGTACAAAATGAGAGAGATCGGATCAGCTCAAGAAGAAGCATTCCTGACTCCCAAGATGTGCCACCCATCACTATTTTGGCCCAAGCAGAATCACTGTCCCAACAGGTGACAATCCATTTTCCCACTGTTTGTATACATGAGCTTGTTTAGGAAAATCAACCAATTGTGAGCCAGGAAATCATTATATTCTATCTTTCTCCAGATCAATGTAACAGTGGGAATACCAGACGTAACAGAGCAGAAATCTGCTACTGTTGGAGATGTATGTGATTCTATGAGACAACAGTTACTGGTGTTGGTGGAATGGGCTAAATACATTCCTGCTTTTGGAGAACTACCACTGGATGACCAGGTAATTGGGCTGCAGTTCATGATTGGTCTTTCCATATTGGTTGTGTTTAGCTTGTATGGGTCTGAGTGTGCTTGATGCTTTGACAAAGTGCTTGTTTGGTCATAGCACTTGGAGTTGGGATGGAGGAATGTACCGTCTTAAATAACCAAATGCAGATAGAGATAATAGAATAATTAAAGCTTTAGAGATGTTTAAAAGTTAGCATACAGATACTGATTGATATACTGTAGTACATTCTGAATATGGTCACTGTAGGATGTATGTAAGGGCAAAACAGGATGCATCGTTGCATTGTTTGTGTTCTTTGTTTAACTCTGTGTGTGTATTTGTCTCCAGGTGAGCTTGCTCAGGGCTCATGCAGGTGAGCACCTTTTGCTTGGGGTCGCCAAAAGGTCAATGCAATTCAAGGACTTCCTGCTTTTAGGTATGTGCTGACCAGTAGAATGGCGTCTTATTCATATGTGGTGAAAGCAGGGGGTGTGAAGACTGATCAAATGTTGTGTTAGCTGAGAATGATTAACTAAAAGTTTATTTTTCTTTATGACTTCAAAAGTGTTTCTTATAAATTGCATTATTCATTACTGGAGCATGTTCCAACATCACACTGTAGAGAGATCTATCATCTCCAGAGCACACAGAAAAAAAACAAATTTTGCAGGGACCTTCCTCATATGCCTTCATAACAACCTTGACTGAAAGCCTTACATAGACCTAACAAAAGTCCACAACATCCAACTTATCATTCTCTCAAGGCTAAAAGTACTATTCCTTTCACCTTTCCACACAAGCACACACTCACACTTCACCCCATACACACCCACACACCTTTTACTCCCTGTCAACTCCCTTCATCACAGCCACTGATTGATACTCTCCATGTCTGCAGGTAATGGCTGTGTGATTCACAGAAACAGTACTGAATCAGAGATCTGCCGTGTAGCCAATCGAGTGTTGGATGAGTTGGTCCAGCCCTTCCAGGATATTCAAATAGATGAAAATGAGTATGCAGCGCTCAAAGCCATTATCTTCTTTGACCCAGGTAACAAGAAAACATAATACTTAGTGCTTTATCCCACCAGCCCTCAGGGGTATTTGTGACTTATATACTTGAAAACAAATGTTACTAGTGTTAAGTCACTAGTTTACTCTTTTTGGGCATGTGTGGTTACCCTATTTTCCAGCTCTCCATTCACATGTGTATGTGCAATTAGAAATTATATCTGATTGTCTAGTTGGTGTATAAGTGATAAAGCTTTTTAGGCACGTGTGTGGAAATGACCTCTACTTCAGCTTGGCACTTCTTGGTTTAGTGATAACCTTGAGTTTTATGATGACTTGTATGTTATGATATGTTGATTGGGGGTGGTGTTAATCATTATAAAAATGAATTATTGATCAAATAAATGATTACAAATAAATAAATTACACAAATGTGACAAATGTAACAAAACGCCTCTTCTAAAGCTACCTTATTCAAAACCCCCTTTATGTCTCCTTGGCCCAGTGTAACCAAAATCCAGTGTAACCAACCCCCCCCCCCCCTCCCAATTTCTCTCCCCTTCCTTAAATCCCCTTATTTTGCCTTCATGCTCCATTTTGACCAAATTCATTCCATCAATTCCACTTATATCCTCAATTCCATTCCTAATCTTTCTATTTTTTCCTCACCTTCCTGCCCATTTAATCTCCCCCCCCCTTCCACACTTGGCCTCCCAATCTACAGATGCAAAGTCTTTGCGGGATCCTTCGAAGATCAAGGCCATGCGTCTGCAGGTTAGTAGAACATTTGAACCTTGTAGCTTCTTTTCTTGTCTGGTTATTTATATACACTGTTATACTCTCATCGTTTATCATACTTAACAGCATATTACACATTTTACACATTTTTTCACTAATGTATTAGTCAATGTACAAGGGCAACTGTGCAGTTTGCTTACACTAATGGAAACATGGCCTTGTGTGTGTCGGTGTGCAGGTCCAGATGAGTCTGGAAGACTACATTAATGACCGTCAGTATGACTCCCGGGGTCGTTTTGGAGAGCTGTTACTCCTGCTGCCCACCCTGCAGAGCATCACCTGGCAGATGATCGAACAGCTTCAGTTCATTAAGCTCTGCGGCCTGGCCAAGATAGACAACCTGCTGCATGAGATGCTGCTGGGAGGTCAGACTGGGCCCATGTCTGTGCTTGTAAACCTGAAAGAACAAAAACAAGGTGACCTTCAACAAGGTCGTAAATGCATCCAGTAGAGCTCCCTAGTGGTCAATGTCAGAACTGCATTTGCATAAAGCTAAAGTTTTCTAGGGTATGTGCAGAGAGTAAAAAGCTAGATATTGCATAAAATATGCTAAGTATGGCCATGATAGAACTAGACTAAACTAAACTGAACTACTAAAGCATAAGATGAGGTGTGGAACTGAAGCAGTAAGTTATGTCCAATAATGTCTTCACTACATGCTAAAAACAACCTGACTTGAGGGAGAAGAGAGATATTCTATAAAGATATGAAAATAATGAAACAAAAACGTCTCGCTGTTATATGTAGAAGTGTACATGTGAAACTGATAAAACACAATGATGAACATACAGGATGTCAAATATACTTAACTTATAAATAAACTTATGATACGATACAATACTACGATAATAATAATAATACGACGTGATACGATAAGATACAATAAGATACAAAACAATACTATATTATACAATACACTGTAATTGTGGAGAAATTTGTCTTGGACTCAAATACTACACACATCACACATGATATATTGTCTTATCATATAGCTGCCTCGATAGTTGCAAATTTTAAGGGCTCATACTTGGTATACTCTGTGCTTGTCTGAGAACAAACTGTTCATATATTAACTGGAGGGTCTGGTGTTCTTTTCTTCCCATAACCTTCATGGCAGATGAGCAGGGCTAGATTTTAACTGTATAGAGAGATGCCATACCATGCTGACATCTCATAACACTGACTATGCTCTCTAATACTGCCTGATAGAATAAAAACATAATCCTCTGATCCAACGCATATACCCTGAGTCTGACTATAAAGTATAATTTATGCTTCAAATGAGAATGCAAACTTTCAACAGCCTTCCAGCTGAAGGTGCTGTCCAAGTGAATGACAGGGTACTTGTAGGAGCAGACCTGATTGATTGGCTCATCATGTAATGCCACTGGACTATGATCCCCCACTGACCTAGGGTCCAGATGGTTGGCATCACACCACTGCACAAAACTCTTTATTTCAGTGAAATAGGCTTAAGGACTTATGTTCTTGTGCAGTAGGCTGAGGATAACAGTGGCATCTGAAATTTTTAGAATGTGCTGCTTGTAAACTGGTGAGCTGACACCCCTCTGGGGCACCTGTGCTAATTGATCTGGGTACTGAAAGGGTATTGTTGACCCTAACATGCTGGATTCAATTGGTGAAAAGGAAACATACCACTTAGTTATAAAAGGATTGGCACTAATCTGTTTCAGTTTTGGGATTAGCAGATAGGGCTGATGCATATTAAAAGCAGAGCTACAATCAACAAATGGCAGGCATGCATAGGTTTTCCATGTGCCAAATGTGTCAAATGGGTGATACTGTAAATTACATCATCCGTGCCCCACCCTTGCCTGTAAGAAAGCCACAGGTCTATAATCATTATTTTCATTTGGTCAAGTTTTTTTTGGAACTGGAATAATGATGGATTTTTTCCAGAGGGTAGGGACAGCGTGTAAGTATAGAGGCAGCTGGAAAACAGCTGTGGTGAGTTCTTCTGCACAGGTCTTTAAGAGAAGAACAGAGATGCCATCTGGGCCTGTGGATTTCTGTGTGCACACATCTGAAAAAGTGATTGAATCTTGTGTGGGTCAACCACCCGCCTGAAGCTCAGATCAGTAGTTGAGATGGTCTCCAGCTCATTATTACATTCCAAAGAAAAGACCTATGTTTCTAACTTAAGATAAAGTGATGATTTACATTCAAACTTGAAATAATGCAAAGACTCAATACATAAATCACAAAAATATATTGACTACAGTATTTTACCTTTTCAACATATTGCATAGGTATTGTAAAATGCAGTTATTTTCCATGGGAGTGATGTTAATACAGGTCAATTCATGTTATAGAGCTGCATAATGTTCTTTTGAAGGCACAGAATGAAACAAATTTAGCATGAATTTCTCAAACTAGACTCATAGAAAAAATAAATTGCTCCAAATCACAGACTTATGAAAAAACTATGTAAAGTGAACTACCATAGTTATTTTTGTCCTGATAAGGGCGGCTTTAGTGAAATGCTACCATGTGCAAGGTGAAATCTGTGTTTTGGAAAATGTAACTGTGTGCGAGTCCTTAAATGTCACCAGATTAAATAACAGATTTTGTGTTGAGATACAGGAAAACAGTCTTTCTGTGTAAAAACAACTTCCACAATCTGTTGACGTGCATAGTTCAATTAACTCAAGGCTGTGTTTTGCGTTCAGGCTTAACATCAGAGGTCTCACACCTGCACCATCCAGCACACACCCAACTGGCTCAGGACCCTGTGACTGGACACACTCTGGTCATCAGCAGCATGCCTATTACACACACTCCACAGATAGGTAAGACCCACATACTCAACAACCTGAGAAATAGCAACACACGTACATACTGTATGTATGTGTCAAACCTTCTGACACACACAAGAAGTATTAAAGTTCATGTTCAATTCATCTCTTTTCATGAAATGTCACATTAATGTGTGCTAGTTGTATTTCTAGATGGAGAGAGAGATGCATTTCCATTAACTTAAAACTAATAAATGGGCGTCTTGTACATGAAAAAATCCATTAAAAAGTAACATTTACAAGAATTGATAAGTATTGGCCATATCGTACACTTTCATTGGAAAATAAAAAATGCACTTGGCAATATTACACTACCTAATGGACACATAAGATTGATGGGAACTGTATGCACAGGGCCAATTGCAGATCCCGAAACCATTACTAAGGGGGTCATGCTGGACACATTTTATAGGAAAATGATTATATTGCTTTTTTAAATAAAATTTCCAAAAAATAAAATACAACATATCTCTGTCCTTGCTTCTTTCCCTGCAGCATCTCCAGACACTCCGATCCCATCGCCCCCGCCAGGTGCTGCCCCGGAAATGTACAAACAGTTTTCCCAGCCTCATGGTCCTCCAGCTAGCCCCTCGTCCTCCACACAGACAGACCCCTGACTTCTCTCTGCACTCAAAAAAACTGCTTTCATAGGATCAGCTTCCTGGCCCCCCTAATCATCATCAGAGTCATGGCATAAAAATTATGAAAGCAGTCCCTGTTCAGTGTCTGTGGTTAGACTTTTCCTTGCTTTTTTCCCTTGTGACTTCTGGTGGTGTTGCAACAATAACTTAGACATAATTAAATCGGCTACATGTAGCAATTCCAAACTTTAGAGCGTCATTTTCAAATTAAGTGGACAAATGGAACAACACACAAGGGTTTAAAAAAACAAGCTGAACATTTTTGTGGTCACCTAAAACTAATAGATTGGTTTTCAACTTAGTATCCTCTCATTCTCAGTTTTTAAAAATAACATCTCAAACCCTTGCATTGTAATGAATTGTATATTTTATTCCAATGCTATTAGAAATGAGCAGTAAGGACCTTCAGTCATTGTGTACAGTTTATTAATGGTGTATATCAAAGTTCTGATCATATGCAAATGCACAAAGTACTGTTTAAATGTAAATAAAGTTGCAGAAGCAACAACAATGGAAACCATAAGGCTCACTGTCAAAACAACACAACTGGCCATCAATTGTTTTTGTACTGTAGTATGCATCACAAGAGAGAGAAATATATATGCAAACTGGTCTAAGATCAGTTATTTTGTTCTAAATGAACTTCAGAAATGTTTCAGATCTCAGCAACCCTAACCCTAAACTCATAAAAAAAGACAAAAAGAAAACTTTTCAAACATGGAGTTGTATAAAGAAAGAATGTGGACAAACTGTAATATTTTAAAAGTTTCTGTATATAGTAAAAATGGATCATTCATGTTTGGATTATCAATTTAAATTATCCTGTTTTATGGAATATCTTGAATCAGCTATGCATTTTTATTTTGGTTTGTGTTGATATTGAATGTTCAGCACCAATGTGGTGGTTTTTTTTTTAAATTTATACTGATTAAAATTTTTGAATACCTTTTGAGTCAATCGTATTTAAAAATAATTGATTACTGTGGCTGAATTTAAGCCTCAGTATGGTGTGGTGCATCAGCATCCTCTTGTGGACAAGAGTGGAAATATAACATGGTACCGAATATAAACCAACTACTTATTGCATATGTTGTATATGCATCAGTACACTGAATGAAATGAGTATTCATTCATTTTGTTTCTAAAATAAGGGAAAGTAAACAAAGTGTGAGATGGAAAAAGAGAAATTCCTTTCCAATAAAACATTTATCTGCTGCTACACAGCCACAACAAATCATTTCTGTTGATATTGCTGAAAAGAATGGAGATGGACTTTTTGTCATATTTGATCCTGAAAGGAACACAATATAAAGAGACAAATAATGATAAATTGACAATAAACGTATTTCAATATGTTTTCCACACATGCAATAACACTGAGTAGTTTGTCCATTACTTCCTTCATGGGAGTCATCATGCTTCCACACAGTTCCATTGG
>NC_070598.1:15890972-15950972 GCF_027409825.1 Scomber japonicus
ATTATCTTGTGGTGAAGTTCTTTCTTCAGCTACTAGTAAACATTAGGATGCTGTAGAACTGCCAGGGTGAATCAGGGATTTTCTGAGTAAATGAAGTTTAATCAAGTGAAGAAAAAAAAGATGTAAATGCACCTGAGGAAGATCAGTAGAATTAGACAATAGCCACTTTTATCTCCAGTTCACACAACTGTTGGGTCTCCCATTTTCAAATTTATCATCAGAAACAAACCAAGTGTAAATAATTTGCCTTTCATAGCGGAGGCAGGGCGTTTCATTTCGAAAACAGCTCCGGATCTAATTATTTTACCACGAAATTAGAACTGAGCTCACTTTAAAAGGTACAAAGGAATTCACTGTAAGCGTGTAATTAATTTTATATTACTATTTACCTTTACGTCAGTTAATTATGATCTCTATAGACGTGTGCGCTACATACAGATACACGCACTGCCTACACTATGTATAGAGAGACAGCAGTGGTTAAAGAAAAGTGTGAATTTTACACACATGACTTCCTGTCCTAATCAAGGGCTTTCTCAACTCCTATCTGAAAGACACACATGACTGACTCCTTCAGCAGGATACCTACACAGCGTGGATGTGTGTGATGAAACAGTGAGTGCATGTGTGTATGCATGCTCGCAGAAGCTCACCGACCCAGCAGTGGAGTGGTAAAGGATATTAGGCCCCAATTGCAAAAAGATTGCAAAAAGTGACATCCTTAATGGAGAAAGATTACTGTGTGCAACATCACTTTGATTTGAGCTGCATACATTTTCCTCACACAGACAGGCTTCTGGACAGTTCTGCACTGTGAGATCTCCAGAGTGGCCTTTTTTTGTGTGCGTGTGTGTGCAAATGCAAATGCACGTTAACATAAATGGATATATTTTTGAAAGCATGAGAGTGAGACACAAATGTCCTTTTTCCACAATAATTTTTGACTGAGGTGTTTGTTACACCTGTCAGCTTTTAGACAATGGACACAAATTACTTTGCTTTTTCAAGTTAGGTCCGAAAAGCTCATTTGAAAATACAAACTAGCAGCAATTCCACACTCACCAAACATGTAAATAAGTGAGATGAGTTGATCAAATAGAAAGGACAAAAAGAAGAGACCCCGCTGATGGTTACACTGTTGTTTCAGTTGTTAAATATGTTATTATTCACATAGCGTAAAATGCCACTTAAGTAGCTGTTATGGCAATTATGAAACCTTTTTGCACCTTGCAGATCTTGCTGCAAGATGGAAAATGTATATGTTCTATAAATATGTCCAGTTTCAAGTGAGGTATATTTGGAAATATTCTGATACCAAAAGAATTTCTGATCATGTAAAATTAATTCAGGAACAAACGATTCCCCATTGTCTATTAGATCAAATCCAAAAATGCAAAAAATGACATTCTTAGTAAGAGTAAGTAAAAAGTTTGAGCTACTCTTGTAAAGAACCTAATTTCAGATTTTCTTTGATGCCCTAAGATAAATACTGTTATCAGTCTTGTGTGGCACACAATGTATAATTTGTCAGTAGCCAGTCCTATAGGCCAAATCATTTGGTTAATTAGAGAATACTTCCGAGAAGGTTTACTTCTCATTTCCACCTCATTAAAATAACAGTCTCCATCACAACAGCCTTCAATACAGCTGGTGTCAAGTAGACTATCAAATCTGAGATTTTGCCAGGGGAGGAGATGTCAAAATGAAAGTCCCCAGCCTCAGGTCAAAATATTCTCAAATCCCTGTGGTGGAATATCAGTATCAATCAGAAATAAAGTTTGTTAGTGCAGAGCCTGGAATCTGAGCAGGACAAAAGCACCAGGGAGGTCCTTTATTTAGCTAATTCTCCTCTATTTGAGATGTACATATTCTACAGTGCTTTGATAAGGCCTTGGGGACATGCATGTTTTAATTAGACCTGAGCAGCCTGAGCAGCCTGGTTGAACAGTTCATAGAAAACTTTGAACATTTTTGCTGAAAGCCTCTCTCTCTTTGTGACAGGCAATGTGTAATTAGCGGCATATGTGCATTTGCATATATGCACCCTGTGACATGTTGCATCTTATTTGAATAAGTAGACATGTCTCAATGTGATATCCCTGAAGTGAATACATGAATATGAGCTGCTAATTATACCAGTCTTGCAAATGATCTATTTAAATATTAATTTCTTTTCACTTTGCATTGTTTGCTGGGAGCTTTTTTAGTCAGTGAGCTGTGCGTGTTTGTTTGTGTCATTTCCACCTAGGCTGCGATGGGTATTATCCTCCTTGTGTAGTGAGTGTATGTGCGTATGTTGTTTTATGTGGGGATGCATGTACTGTCTAGATGCGTGTACACGGTCTCCAGTGGAGACAGACAATGTGTGAATTGTCATTTTTACACACACAATAAAAGCCAATCATTGAGGCCTCTGTGTATGACAAGTTATGGAACAGGAAAATGATCATTTTGCAACTCAAGCTCAAACCGTGGAAGTGTGCAGCGTTCACCTGGCAAACAAGTTGCCATGTTTTCTTGTGGAAACTAAATCACTGTAATGATTATGAGATGTTGTCTTGTTTCTCATGCTTTTCCTCATTATTTTATGTTCCTTTTTCTTCTGCATAGCACAAATGAAAAGACACACTTTGTGGCATGTTGCAATAATGAATTAAGCATTCCCCTTGAAAAATGTTAGCATATTTCACATGGTTAGGGATGTTCAACATTCACCGCTATTCAGAAATGTTGATTAGAATTGCCGGTTTGGTCTGATTGACAACAGCACCTAACTTGAGCATTTCAGTAAGTTCAGTCACAATACCTGCTCATCCAATTATATTTTCACTGCATATCACTAAACTACAAAAATGCAGCATTGTAATGCATTAACTTCAGTTTATACTCACAAATAAGAAGCTGCCAAGAGGAAACATGGTCCCTTTTAAGAAAAAAAACACAAAAACAGATCATATTATTCAAAGAAAATTCTTTAATATTATAAAAAATGTTCTCATTCTAATGGAAAAAATATCTCAATCTCCATTTTTATTTTGATTAATGTTTCCCTACAAACCACTTCGCTCTTCTCAAGGTAAAACTGAAATTATATTTGTAACCAGCTTTGAACCCATTTACCAGATGAAAGGGGTTTGCCACAAAAAAATAAAAACAAGGAGCACTGTTAAGGTTAATACACAAGACACATACACGATCCACAGGTACTGTAAACTGTTCTCATAAACCCAGTCCATCTTGTTCTGGTGATCTTTGCAGTTTGAATGATGGGTCTGTAAATACCTGTGCTATATTTATATATCAAATACAGATACAGACACTCACATGTGTAACATACATCTCAGGACAAGTGATTAAATGACTAAACAGCGCAACATCACAACACATGGGGCATGAACCTGTCTGAGGCATCACTTTGTGCACAAGCATAAGTGGCAAAACTCAATGAAATGATTGAGTTTGTTACTCATATTCAATACACATGCTGTAGTGTCACTGTAATTGAATGTTTGGATGTACAGTAGTAATGGTGAACAGTGGTTCTAACACTTAACAACTGTGTTTATTTCTTTAAGTTCAATTTTTGAAGGAGCTCACATTCATATTTTGTCTCATATTTTATGTCTTTAAGGTCAAGCCAATAGACAAAAACATGGCAAAAATATATGTTATGTCTTCTTCTTCTTTTTTTTTTTTTTTTTTTTTACAGAACACTGGCAAAATGTAATTGCACTCATCTTTTGATTCTCTACACTGATGTTTGCTGCTAAGTGTGCTGGACAATGAAAAGCCTCTGGACAAAGCAAAGCAAGGCTGATGAACACTACTCAGCCCTAATTGCATGCTAGTTTTGATGTAAGGCAATCATGGGGTCATCTGTTTGAAGTGGATAGATTTGTTTGATCCATCTTTGTGTGGTTCTGTGCGTGTGGGTGTTTGAAATGTCTTATCATCAGCTACCTGATGCGATTAAGTCAGGCATAAGGAATCAGGGAAAGAAGAATGTGTGTGCATGTGTAAACAGGCATAAGCGTGTACGCCCACATACACATATTGAGGTTTAATAGAGGTCTGTCTTAGCCTGCACTGTATGGCTGCAGCAGTCAATCAATCAGCAACACAAACTACAGGACAATACTGCCTTCAAACTCATTAAAATGAGCATGGTGTAACAGAGAAACATACCCTTCGCAAATTAAGTTGTGTGTCCTAATTGTTTTCGTGTTTGCAGGCCTTTCGACAACTTCAGAAGGCATTTGTTGTTGCTTGATGTATGCTTGCTGCGCCTCAGGCAATGTTTTTTATGACCATTATTATTCAAATGAGCTAGAAATGTGTTTTGAAAGTCCTAAATCACTGAGCATGAATGGCTACCCTTGGCGTTTATAAATGACTTTCCACACAAGCAAACCTCCGCCTGCATGGCTTACTCCACTGAGCTCATTTGGGTATTTGAGTTCTGTCAACAGAATTTGTGTCAGTTGTCCATTGGTATGACAAGTTGCATTAGAAAGTTTGACAAGATTTTTCACTACAGTTTTGGACTTTTTGAGTGATAAACAGATGATTTACTGGTAAGTAGAAAAGCAGGTGAAAAATGAGTTCCAGGTGAGAAAAATGAATAAGGTCTAAAATTTGAAATCTATATTGAGGTGTAGAATCTATAGAAGAACACTTATGGATACAATATAACTGCAAATTTGCTGACATGCATAATTTTACTTTTACTTTGTACGTACAAAATTTCCTACCTTTACATTTTCACTATACTTTAGCTCAATAAAAAAGTGTAATATATATTGTGAATGTACAATACTGCACATTCTGCCACGTCCATTAAACATACATTACACAGATTAAAAAGCTGTTTGACTAGAGTGCAGCTCCAGTGGCAGTAAAAGTCCAAATATTTTTCGAGATTATAACCCTCCTCCATCACAGAAGCTAAAACAGAACTAACTTCTATCTCTGCTGATAAGATTTAGTTTGTAGATAGTTTTTATATCAGCGTAACTGCCCAGAATCAATGTAAAATATTCTACTTGCACTAAGACAGAAGCTACACACACTCATACACACACACTCACTCACACACATACTGTACGCACACACACACACACACACACACAGACAAATGCATGTGTCCAGACACACTCATGCACATCCATATACACACACTCGCACAGACACAGACCACATCTTGATTAGGTTTTCATAAAGTCTGGGACTATGCTGAGTCTGTAATTGACTTTGACAGCAGAAGCCTCCATGTCCTATGGCTATGTTAAACGAACAATTTACATCTTCATTTCAAATTCTACATGGATAAAAAGCTATTAATTACATTAGTCTGCGAAGAGTCATTCCAGCTGTGTAGAATATATGTGTGTGTCTCCGTCTGTGTGTCTCTCCCATCCTTTCAAATATACACTTTTGCTCATTTGTATATTAATTCTGTCTCGCGGCCAAACAATGTCCAGTAAGTGCTTCTCTGGAGATGAGTTTATGAGTGTGGGGTTTTACTCACGTGAATTGATTTGCAAAGCAAACACACCGGCTACTCATGTACGAATATCTCATGGACAGGGGAACATTTATTGCAGTAAATCTTGGCACTGGTTTTTAAGAAGTTGGCCCTTGTAATGCTCTTGGTTAGGAGTTTTTAGGATATTTTACTGTGGCTTGTAATGTACGATCACCAAATAAAATCATTAACAGATAGATAGATAGATAGATAGATAGATAGATAGATAGATAGATAGATAGATAGATAGATAGATAGATAGATAGATAGATAGATAGATAGATGTATAGATGGATAGATGGATAGATGGATAGATAGATAGATAGACAGATAGATGGATAGATAGATAAACAGACAGACAGACAGACAGACAGACCGACAAAGATCAGCCCAATCAAAGGGAGAAAAAAAAACACTCATAACCAAAAAGCGAGGAGGAAAGTGTTTTTGCATGACGATCAAGCAACTTTTCTCTCTTAGAGTGCTTCCTGTCAGCTTCAAAGAGTGCTTTAAGAGGCCGGGAAAGTGGCTCTCTGAACAGCAGCGAGAACAGAAGCATCTCAGCCATCATCTCCGAGCCATCTGCGTGATGGGGGGAACAACACAGACCCCTGTGTTTGCTTTGGAGATAGAACGATCAAAGAACAACACTAACCATATAATGAAGGGACAGATGGACCTTACATGAAGTGGATAGAGAGAGAGAGGAAGAGAGAGAGAGAGAGAGAGAGGGAGAGAGAGAAAGAGAGAGAGAGAGAGACAGAGATATAGACAAAATCAAACTGTAAATGCAACAATCTTTATAGGACAGAGAGAGAGAGAGAGAGAGAGAGAGAGAGAGAGAGAGAGAGAGAGAGAGAGAGAGAGAGAGAGGTGTGTGTTCAGGGGGGATATGATGTGGTGAAAAAGTGCGAGCCATCTCGTCGCATGCAGACTGCCTGCGCTGAATGAGAAAGCTAAAAGGTAATTTCACGGATAAAGAGGAGGCCTAATGCATAGAGGTAATGTAGCAGGGGATGGAACAAAGGCAAACTTTCATCTCTTTAAGCTTGGATGGAGAGAGAGTGAGAGAAAGCGAGAGAGAAAGCTTTGATGCTTTGAAAATGATAATAACAATCTCAAAGTCAGCCTCAGAAGAGAATGTGCCCCCCTCGCTGTGCCCCATCCCCTTCTCTTCTGCCCCCTACCACTTAATACAACTGCACAATGACTGTCTAGGACAAGGTGGGCTGTGTGTGTGTGTGTGGAGGGGAGGTGTGGGGGGGGGGGGGGGGCAAATTGTGACACTTAGGGCCCCCCAAATTACTCATGGAACAAACACAAAGATGATAAGAATAAAGAGACTCATTATAACTGAAATTAGGTGACTTTTGTGAACACATTAAGGGATGAATTTGTGTAAAGAATATATTTCACATAGGTGCTATATATACTGCTATATTGTAATATGAATGTTGATAACAGATTCACAGATTCATGGATTGGAGCCCCTCATTCTCTTTCAATCTCTCTCTGTTCTATATTAAAATGAAGGAATGAAGCTGTTTTAGCCACAAAGGGTTTAAAAAAAAAAAAAAAAAACTCTGTTGTCTATGCAGAAAAAGAAAGCCCATATTGTTTTCAGAGCTTCTATCTCTCTCTTCCTTAATGCACATCGCCAGCGAAAATGATGGGCATTACATCCCATCTGCCTTCGAAATGATGTAGGTGCATGAAGTACAGAGCTATCACTGAAGTGGGAGTACCTATTGTCTTTCAACTCAAAGAAAGCACAGTGTATAATGGTGCTCAGGCAATTGTAACAGCACAATGCACAACAACATTTTGCTACAGGTTAATTAAATAAAATAATGCCAGCAAACCATATATTTAAATGTGTATTTTTGGAGCATAAGTCGATATTTTGTTGGTATTTTCATTTTTCTCTGACAGGCTTCTTTTTTTTTAAACAAATAAATAGATGATTTTCTTATCTCCTACCTTTAAATCAAGCTGTATATTCTGATAAAATTCTGATTGTCTTTTATTGTCTTTAAATTGAACAGATGATGCATTTAACTGCGTCAAACCGCCTGAGTGGTTGAGCTCATGATCTTTGACCCTCCAGTGCTGGGGGATAACCCATTAGCTGACTACATCCAGCCTTTGTGTGTATGTGTGTGTGTGTGTGTGTGTGTGTGTATTTGTGAATGTGTGTGTGTGTGTGTGTGTCTATCAACTGGATCACCTCCCCCACTTTTCTTTCACGGAAAACACAATTTAACACTCAATCTTCAATTATTCAAACCATTTGCTTCAAATGCAATCCGACCCACAAATGTTATCACACATCTAATGTGAGAATCTTGAGTTTAACTAATTAAATGTAGAATATTTATAAAATATAATTTACTTACTAGTCATAAAGTCCATAATGTACTTTTTAATTCAACAAATACACGATTTTTGAGATTGTTAGCAGACATCTCTTGATCATACTGCAATTGAATTGTCCATATCATTTCTGCTTTGTTCCAAGGTGCTGCTTCCTCCTGTTGATGGGGAGAATTTGAGCTCTGATCACAGAATGATTTCCAGCATGAAATGTCCTTGTGTCTTACCTCATTGGTTATTCTGTCCTGGTTAGCGCCAATTGCACACAGAGAAAAGACCTTTTTTATCCTTCCTCCCTCATTTCGTTTTTCTCTCCTGACCCCTCAGAGTATCACCAGACCTCAAAATTGCATTGAATATATAAATGCTAATGCTAATAACTGCTAGCAGGAGCAGATAATGTCCTTGACTGGTACAAGAAAAGATCCTTTTCTCTTACATGACTCACTGCCTCTGAATAACATTAGGAGAGTTCACATCCCAAGCTCTTATTTCTCTCCTATTCTTTCTCATTCTCTTTTCTTTTTTCTTAATTTACTTGACTCCCCCCTCAACTCTAGCCTTCTTGTAACAGAAAAAAAAATCCAGCTGAAGTGTAAAATATTAATTCATTTATCTGCACGATAAGATCTTGCTGCCTCGCTCGAAATTCGAATGACATCCATTTGCCATTAAGTCAACGCAACACACAAGCAATGAGGCCTCTGGAGCTTGTCTGTCTTTGCGCACCCCCTCCATATCGCAGCTCCGTTTTTATGCCTCTGGAAGCTTTTCATGGTAGGAATTAAACTATAATACTTGTTTCAGTGGCAGGCATGTTAATGGCTGCAGCAAAGCTGTCATTTAAGAGACACGAGGAAACAGCTGCAGTGAACAAAATGGCCTCTCGTGGAAACACCCAGGATGTCTTTGGGACTTTTTATTGTCTCTCTAAAGATGGAGATCATCCCGATACCAAAATCCCTGCAGTTCTGGAATGAGTGTTCAACTTGTTATTGTGCATTCTGATTGGTCTATGTTTAAGAGTGTCCAGTGGGGTCCAAAAATCCTCTTAGGCCTTCCCAGTAGGGCCTGTCAGTAACAATAGAGGAATTAAAGGACCCTGCACTGGCAAAAAGCCCCATGACATGAATAAGAAGCCAAATATTCCATTGTTTCATATAGGAACTTGGTTCTCTTTGAAGATGGATGTGAAGAGAGCTGCTCGGCAGAATTTGCCCTTGCCTCAGTTTCTTAAAAATGAATTATTTCTCGTCTGGCAGGCAGCTCTCCGGAGGTGAGAGGCTGCCTCTTAACATGAGCAGGTATCAGTCTTAAAACCGCTCAAAGTAATTGTAGCTTTGAAGTCACACACATCACAGATGGCACAGTCAATATTGCACCAACTTGTCGGGGTACTTTCCTCCCAACTCTGCTATACTTTTGCTCCTTTTCATGGGAGGGAAAAACATTATTTGTCACAAACTTTTTATTAAAAGAGGCCAACCATCAATCAATCCTGCAATCACTCATGCAATCACATTAATCATTCCTCCCTGCCTTATTTGCATCATTTGGTACACGGATATGGAGACCCCCCAAGTGAAATGTACTTCACAGCTACATCTGGTTCAACATATTCTTTTGACAGCATACTCTTCAAATCATGTCAGCAATATTCAGTAAGAGCAATAGTCGCTGATAAGTGCCATTAGATTTCTCAAAGTTTCAAACAAAGTAACTTTTCAAAGCTATTTTTCTCTTTATTCCATCTATTTTACTGAAGCGAACAATGAGGTTTCTTTGTGAATAAAAAGGAGCACAAATAGATGGGGGTATTGTATTGAGCTTAAGCCCAAAGTTTTAAGTCTGATAGTTTGATATATATATAAATTATAACCATATTAAATTTAAAATATTCCTATAATCAGCATGTAGAAATGAAACTACTGAAGAGAGGAGTGGCAGTCTCCAGTAGCCTTTAGTCTGAGTCTGTACACCACTGGTAAAAATCTACTAGAAATGTCCCTTTAACATCAGTGTTTGTACTGATAGTAATATAACAGACACAAAGCAATACCTGGATAAAGAAGCTATTAGTTCATTGTTTAAGTAAGCTAGGGTTTATGGAAAACATGATTTTTTCCACATACAACCAGCATTAGACAAACGACCACAATCGATTGTAAAATACCACAAAAAGAGCTCGATAAGCACCAAATAGTAAAAGAGCCACAGGTAGCCACAAAAGCTTAATCAAAACCAACCTCTAGATACTGCAAATGAGCACAACTTAGCTCAGAATACCACAAACAACAAGGTTTTAAGGAAGAGGAATAGGGTATCAATCCATCTGTGGCCATGTAATGAGATGATGAAACAGATGAATCATGAAGACACAGGAGTTCTTGACAGAGGAGTTCTCCGCAGGTATAATGTTGTAAATCATTACCACCTTTCAGGGGTTCTTGCTTGAAGAGGTATTGTTTTGAAATCCCTGCGCTGCTATCTGATCTTCTCAGAGACAAAATTTATCAGGAGAGCTTGCAAGAGAGAGTCACTAAGTTCGGCATTGCCAGCACAGTGAGAGAAATGAGGGAAAAAAGGCAGACAACACAAACAGAGAAAGAGCATTGAGATGGTGAAGCAGACATCACAGGGAAGACAGCGAGCAAAGTCTTTAGGCCAAGCTTGAGAGGTTACACACGTTTCCTGCCTTGATTAATAAAGTCTGGCTGGGGCTCAGGTCAGCTCACTGCTCATCTAGCACAGCTCCAGTCTCAAACACACTCTCAAAAAACACACTCACACACGTTTTCTACTGTCTGCCAGCATTCTTGTGTTGACTGACATGGCCTAACCCCTTTTAATTGTCCTTGAGAAGGAGCTGTTCCAAAGGCCAAATCTGTTAAAAATACAGAATCGGTTGTTAGACGTCTGTGAACGTTTATGTGTCTGCATATACAGTATGTGCGCTGTCAAATTTTATACATTTGATTTGCTTGCGTGATGCATTTTTCTGTTACTCAGTGGGTGAAAGTGTGTGTCCCTGTGTGTGTCTGCTAGCCATGCAGCCCAACCAATGATAATACAATAATGAGGTCATATCAGTATTCATCTCCCAGGCCGGAACAGGGTGCAGTGTTGATAGAAATGATATTAGGCCATCCAAGATTAAGCACATTTACTCAAATACATACTCAGGTACTTTAAGCCTAACCCTTCATAATGGGTCCATTCGCCAACTGCATAATAGGGCTCCTATTACAAACTGCATTTAAAAGAATCAAATAAAACATGTAATTTTTATCAAAAAGTAAGAAACACTCACCAAAATGCATCATTAGGGCAGCCCTTGCCCACAGTTTAAGACATTAAGGGCGTTTAGCCATAAGGAGTGATGAACATAATGGGCTGGGTGTGGGTTCATTGGGTTGTCTGCTAACATTTTTATTGCCTTTTTGCTCCATACTTTACCCATTAAAGAGTTGGAAATGTACAAAAATTGTGTGCCAATTTGTCAGTTATTTGCCCGCTAAATGTCGAAGCACTTTGCTGTCATTTGGGGTGATCAATGCTTAATGAATTAGTCTGTTTTTCACCTCCGTTAAAGGCAGATGTGCTTAGCACCTTCCCAATCCCTCTGAGACCCTGTCTGATGGAAGCCTTCCACCCCTAATTTATAAAAAGTGAGGAGCTAAGCAGTTCATATGTCTAGAAGTGCTAGCTTTTTGGTAAATTGCTTTTTGTGAATTCACTTGAGTCCAAAACGGAACTCAACCTCAACTTTCATTAAACGGCGGATGAAAGAATGTCTTGAGAAGTGGTGGAAATAAAGGGAAACAGAGACAGAGAGACCAGAAGATAAATGGCGAGAGCTCAAAAGTAATGTTTACATGATGGGAATGAGCGTCCTAATGCAGTGATGATTGCAGAGTGTTTCCAGTGATTCCATTTAGCCTATTGAATTAGCCAGAGCTGGAGTCAGCGCACTGGCCCTGGCGCTCCAGAAACAGACACCCAGGCATCAAAATCCAATTAAATACATTTGTTAAATAATGTAATGATTGCCCAAGCATACTTTTCAGTTGGACTCCATTCATTTTGAGCCATAAAAATGCCATTGTTTTCTGAGCTTTGGGAAAGGTTATGCAGATTGATAGAATTAATTGTCTGGCAGGCGAAAAATGTCATTAGAACACTTAGATGGCCATGATGGCCCATTTATATCCCTAGCCTGTTAGCGGCCAGGCATTTTAATTTGTAACTTGACATGATAATGTGGCTGGTCCCCAGCTCACAGACGCAAATATTACTCACATTGATTAAAAGGGACCATTCCTTCCTCCTCCTCAATAGCTGGACATGCAGAATCCATACACTGTTAACTTTATCGGGCTAACATTTAGTTTGCTGTGACTTTAATTGCTTCTATCTTAATGTAGAAAGTATATGAATCAGCAATATGCAGATTTAAAGTCATGCAGCCATATGGAAGAGGCCATTGGTTGTGTTCCCAAATACATGAATCAAACTTGAGAGCAACTATTTTTGAACAATATTTTCATCACATTAAAGCTGATGATTGATCAAAGCCAGCACATTCACTTATAATGCTCAGTTTAAGAAGTGGCCTCTTTTCCAGAGTCACTGATTATGGACTAAAATAATTAACCTTTAAATATACAAGTGGGTAAAATGGACATAAGAATCTTTTATTTTGAAGATGTTTTAATCATGTAATAAATGTTTTGAGACTCTTTTCAGCTTCAGCCTTATGGGGGAATGTTGTTTTGCATTGGGTATCTTTGCAAAGGTCCCCAACAATTATATTAACTGCAGTATTTAACCTGAAGAAATCTAACATCAGCTCCTGGGAGCCAAACAGTACATCTGTGGATATACTGATCAGACTGCAAACATCTCTTCAGAGGTCACCGACTTGGCTTGAGACTGAATTAGACACGGATGGAGAACTCTCCTGCATTATGAGTGGGGGAAAAGGCTGTGTTACCACAGTAACATATTCCAGGGTGTGAGAGGATTGGATCATTAAACCTGACTGGATATTTCAAGGTCAAAGGTCAGAGGCACTGCTGTCCAGCGGGAGCAGCCTGTGAATCTATCATTACACTGCACTCATAAACATATAGCACACAACACACATGTGGGATAGTGTATATGAAGATATAGGTGCAGATACAGGCATACAGGCGTGTACACACACACACACACACACACACACACACACACACACACACACACACACACACACACACACACACTTCTTGATTCCAGACAATTAAAGAAATGATTGACATGGGCCAAACTCACACTCGCTCATCAGGATGTTGTCGTTCATGTTAGCCCCCCCCACACACACACACACTTAACCATGACATTGGGTTGTTGTAGCCACACTCTTAGGTCCACATCTGACTGCTGTTAACCTGTACATCTTGCAACATAGCTTTTATTGACAAATTTAACCTCTTCAGAAAACACTCAGCTTCCTTGTGATAGCATTCACCCCGATGGCCTAGGCTCATGCACCTTAACTGACAATTTATTATACACATTCTGGAACCCTCCTTCATCCTGACTTTCCTCCATCAAATGTCCACTCCTGGTCACTTCTGGTCTCCACCTGCAAACCTTTCCCTCCCCTACAAATCACACTCACTTCCCCTTGTGGTGGTAGAGGGCCTACTAATATAGTTCCACCAGGAGACATGATATCCATTTTCACAGTTATGCAGATGATACTCAACTCTATTTTGCTGTATTGGCAATCGTCATTGGAGAAGATACAAAAAGAAAAACTGATCTCTAAATTGAAGTCACTGACACTCAGTCCCAGGCACCAAGCTACAAACCGAGGTGGCATCCTAGACACTAATTTGATATTTGATGGCAGATCCAGAATATGACTAAATCTACCAAAGTGCCTCTGTTTCTCTTCCAGGCCAATACTGAAAAACTAGTGCATGCTTTTATCACTAGTAGGCTGGATTATTGTAATGTCTTTTCTGGCCCACCGAAAGAAGCCACAGAACAACTTCAACTTATGCAAAATGCAGTTGTGTGCTGACCAGGACCAGAAGGAGAGCACATTAGACCTGTTTTAAAATTGCTTCACTGGCTACCATTTAGTATTAGAATTAACATAAGATTCTTTTTTTGGTCTACAAATCAGTAAAAGGTCTCACTCCCGACTACTTGTCTGACTTTGTTCTAATATATGTACGCACTAGATTCCTCAGATCCTCTGGTAATTGTCTCTTGGTTGTTCCTTGGGTCCAGTCTAACATCCAGGAGAAGGCTGCTTTAAGTCATTATGATCCCAGCTGGTGGAACAACCAGCCAAAGGACCTGAGGGGGGGGAGTGTGGACATCTTCAAAAGAAAACCTAAAACATGCCTTTTTAGTCTGGCTTTTATCTGGTGTGTATGTGTTTATTTCCACTTGCACTTGTACTATTATTTCTATTGGTTTTTATTATATTTTATTTCATACATTTAAAGGTTTTTATTTATTTAAGCTCATCTTCTTTTTAACTTTTTTATGTTCAGCACTTTTGTTGCATTTAATGTATAAATATATAAATAAAGTTTGATTGATTGATTGATCACCATTTTATTCCTCTTCAGTATTCAGTTTGGTCTCTCTCTGAACATGATTTCCTCTCCTCATTTCCATCTCTCACAAATCAACCTGTAATGAACACATTACAGTTAAGCACATTATGGAACATTTGCCCGGCCAATGGCTGTGCATCAGTTTAAGTGACAGTCATAATGTAAAATGATGAGGACTTGGGTTGTAGTGGTCACATTTTCTTTTCCCATAACGTCACAGACCAATCACAGTATTCTTCAGCAGCAATTTTGTGTCCCTCCTGCAAGCAGTTTGCTTTCAATCTAATAATAGGATTTAATCATTAGAGAGAACATAAGTATGTCATGAATATTAATGCATATTGTAAAATAACACCAAAACTGTCAATCTGTCACATAGTCAACAAATGCAACATCTCTTGTGCAACACTTCTTTAAATAATTTATGGAAAATTTAATTAATTTGTTGTTTTGTTTTAACTTTACATAGCTGCATCTCAAAGACATCTTTCTTACTTAATGAAAGCTCACACAAACTTACCTGACAGAAGTCAACACTTACAAATTGCATTCACCTATTTGAAGCACTGGACCAGCTGGAATAAACCACCAGCAAAGTGCAGAATGAGAACACAAACAGACATGTTTGGTGCTTAACAACACTGAACACCTTCATCAGAGCTCCATCTTTTCTCTCCCAAGTGTCACAATTGCCTACTGTAGCTCCTTTGACACGTTTTTGCAATATTGTCTTTGAAACTGATAAAGCCCAATGATCAAAATGTTTGGAGACAAATGGAGAGCCTCTGGTTTGGAGTTTGTGAGACTGGAAGCTGCTACACAAAGAACAAATGATGACAGTTTCTATTGTAGTTCTCTATATCATTATCAACTCATATCAACTTTTTTTTTCAAAGTAACCAGATGTGTTACATGTCCCCACTTTGTACTGGATATCTTACACCAAAAGGAAAAAAGAGCTTGTGTCTTGTAATATGATGTATGTGTGAAGACAGTTAAAATTAGGACCTCTGCTTCACTAATAAACACAGAGTGTACACAATATTAGGAATGGCATTTTAATAATGACTTCCATCTGTTTTTTCACAGTCTATGTGTCAATTTTTCCAATTTTTTCAACCTGTGTCTTTCTCATAATCAGATCTCATCCTCAGGAGAGAAGCTGTTTAAAAAGGTGAAATCAATAAAGAATCGAAGCTTTCAAGTGGAGTCCCTTGATCAGTCAGTCTCTGGGAAAAGCACACATTCTCATAGTTTTGACTGAATTTGACAGGGCAGGGAGCAAAAAGCCTGTTTTAAAGACTATCTTGAAAGATGACTGCCAATGACACAAAAATATGTACTTTTAATACACAATGAAATATGCTCAGGCCTATATACACTGTATCATTCATCATAAACAACTATGCATCAGCTACCTCTGGATTATTTTTGTAATGTTGTTTTGTTCTGTTACATGGGTTTTAATACTATGAAGAAATTGCAAAGTTGTGATATTTAAACAAAAAGAGAAAAAAGTAATTATATTATAAGAAGTCATAATGTTATTAGTTTTTCATTCTCAATTGTAGCAAGGGTAACAGGAGGTGACACAGGAGCACTGAAGTCCAAATGCAATTAATAATAGTAACTGAAATACCACAGTGTGGACTGTCAGGAAAAGCCAAAACATGCACATGTAATCTATTCAACCTATCTAAGCATAACAAGAGCATTTTATTCTGAAAGCAACCTACTTTCTTCTATTAGGGCTTTTTTTTTCTGGAAAAACTGTGACTTTATTCTGATGCTGTTATTATGACTATCTTTTTAACAGCCCTTAAAAACATACAAATATGACACACATCATATTTAGAACTGTCCTATTATTCTGCAAAAATCTTCTATCACTTCTTTTGGTTCAATACTTTCATCATCTCACCATCAACACTCTCCAAAAATCAGTGCCTCGTTCACAGTTTGTATTTGTTTATTGTGGTGGTACCGCAGAATGTCATGTGTGAAATAAAGAGGCAGAGAGATATGAGAACTAATCAATGTTGTAATGAATCATGGTGTGATTATATTTGTTCTCATAACCAACAGGTGCAATAATTTGGTTGTAATGCTGGTTCTCATGAGGAGAGTACAAGTGAGGTATGTCAAAGTAAGAACTCTTCCAAGTGTGAAATTGTGACTGTATAGCCAAATGTGAGAACCTTATATGGTTATAGTTTGAATGTTCCTGAGGATGTTTCTCATATTCATCATTTTAGAGCTGTTTTAATGTTAGGAGAGTCTACTTGTAAATAAAATGTGTATAAATATTTTATAACATATAGTAGCAGCTAAAATGTCTATGCTATTTCTATATCTAACAAGCAGTGCATTGATGCAAGACACCAGCTCCTGTCTCATCACTGTTTTAAATGCAACAGTGCTAAAAATCAATTGTACAGTAGGTTTCTTATTCACAGTTATTACTCATCTGGAGTTGCTACTGAATGCAAAATATCTCAAGTTGCGGTGAAGGAATATAACACTGTCACCATTGCTAGAAATGGAAATCAATGAAAGTAAACTGAACAAACTGAGACAAATTTCAAAGACTGATTGGTTCTTTACCTCTGTGGTCGGTGCTAAATCAGTTGTCAGACTTATAAATTTACACATTTGTAGCGATGTGTGAACAGCCAAATCCAACAAGGAAAACCTGGCATTTTCTTTCGTAGGGGTTGTTGCCAAGAGAGGGTTTTATTTGACTGTCTTAACAGTGGAATAAAAGGGTGCCACAAACACTTTGGCAAGCAACTGTGTTATTTGAAAGCAGCTGAGACAAGGATACTCCAAGATGTTTCTATCAAAATTAAAAATGTGAAAAAACATTATTTATTCAAACTACATTAAAAACATTTCCCGTGTATCATATTAAATGTACAATAGAAATATACTAATGATTATATGTTTCCTGAGCAGGAGGATTGGTCTATAGCCTATGGCAACAAGCCATAAATAGGTGATAAAATCCACAAGATCACATTTGCTTATACAACAGCTTACAGTAATGAATGTGCCACTATACCTGCCCTGTTAAAATAAGAAGTTGAGCAACCTCACAAATGTGACTGAAATAGACAATCTATGATTAACAGTTCACTCTTGCATGCTGTTATTATTGTTGTTAAACAATCACACATGTTGTCGTGAATCAATGATCATTGATCAATTCCACTATATTGTATACCTCTGGTAGCAGTGGTACAGTCTGGTGATCAGAGAGAACAGACTGGAATGTTCTTCATACAGTGAAGTGTACCTGAGCGAGACATCGACCGTCTAATATGTACCATGCAAACAACGATGATCAAAAGCTGGTGACTGGCTGCTTTATTTGAACTTTGTGTGAGAAATCTGTGTCAGAATGGAAGTAAGTTGAACAAAAAGTAATTCCAGCTCACTGCTCCTTACTTAAATTTCTGGTGGCACCTGCATATGGCTGTGTTGAACCTCAGACATAGAAAGGGGTGTAGAATGAGCCCCTGCCACAGCTGAGGGTGACTGGATAACAAGTGTGAGGTAGTGAGAGAGAGGTGGAGAAAATAACCTCAATTTACACTCATTTTCACTTTTCTTTGACAAATGTTGCAACATATTGGGTTTTTGCCATGGCGGAGCCTGTTTCTGTCTGCTTTGTGTGTATGTGTGTTTGTGTGTGGCATGTGTGGACAATGGGCAGACTCTCCTGGTCTCCTAGTTGTCCTAACCCCCTGCGGCGAGGCTGAATAACACACCTCATCCTGGGCTTCTTTTCTCTCGCTCACTCATTTTCACACTCCCCTTTTCTCCACTTCCAAAAGGCTGAGACAAAAGCGGGCCTGTGTTATTGCCATTTTGTTGTGTGTGTGCGCGTGTGTATGTAGAGGACCTGTCTCTCTCCTTCAGGAAATGGTGCATCAATGGGCATTATGTAGATGTTTGAATAGCTGCCACCCAGAGTCTGTCTGTATCGGTCTCCATAATTCTGTCTGCATCTCAATCAGATTAACAACTAAGCATAAAAAACAATATCATGATTGATGCATATGTTGTTGTTACAAGGTTTAAAGGAGGACTACGTCATTTTAAAATGAATTTTCTCTGATGGTTCTTTCTTCCCAGTAGAAAGAGAAATGACTGTTTTTGGTTTATACTGACCCATATTAGAGTAATGATTCATTAACTGATACATGTCTCAATTATAAATGATTCATTTAATTATTTAACTTCCCAAACATAAAATAGCCAAGTTCATTGTCACTCAAAAGGCTTTTGTCCATCCTCAGAACCCACAAAGCCAACACACATACCACATGTTCAACCTCATTTTCTGCCTTCACTGGTGTATTATAATTGTTTCTTCGGTTGTGTCTGCCAGTAAAGTATAATAATAATAGTCCATGCTTGACTCCCTAGCCAGCCAACACAGCATTGAACACACAAGAGGACACTGTTAACAGTAGCAGCTTTAGCCTACAAGGACAAAGATCCTCGTCTTCTTCTAGTAAACTTGTCAGCTTTTCCCACAGAATGACCTGCAATATGTTGAATGCAAAAACAAAAAAAATGTGTTTTTGGTACATATTTAGTGATTGAATTTTTTTTTCTTTCATAAATCTATCCTTTGTTGGTTTAAATCGCTCATCCTTTAACAGGGATGATCAAAGCTAACTCATGATTTACGTATATCTGCACGTCAATCTATCTTTCCATCACATTATCTCACAGATCTTATATCGATATGCAGTCATTACTTATGATTACTTGCCAATAAGAGGGAAATCATCATGGAATTTTTGATCTAAATTTGCCTCTGTGTGCTACTATTAATCCTTCACTTTCACCAATCTCTCCAATCTTGATGCCTGTCTCCCAGTGCCATTTTATGTCCGTTTCAATATTCCACAAGACTTTCTGATGAACTACAATATTAAACCAGGTAGAATGCTCATTTTCTACTCATCAACAGGCTCAGCGTGTGAGTGTGAGTTTCCTGTGGAGTAGTAGAGGGAAACGGATCACTGAACCTCCCTAAGGTCCTGCGGAGTGATTAGGTTTTAGATAGGAGATCATCAATTCATACTGGGATCCATACCCGGCTATAATGATGGGGGAGTGTGTTTGTGTGTATGTACAGTACATGTGTGTATTTGTGTGTGTGGGGAGAGTGCGTGGGAGAGAGTCAATTAAAATGTGAGGCAGGCTAAAGAGAGTGATTATGTGCTGACCTTTCCAGCAGTTTTAGACACCCTGACTGTGAAAGGGTTATAAGGGAGTCCAAATGGAAACAGACACACACAAACACACACACACGCATATATAAATGCAGACCATCCATACACTGCATTGCCCTATGGATTGAAATTAATTAAACTTCTAGGTGATATAGCGCAGGCTGATTGGAAGCTAATGTCCCTCTGACTGTTTACCTGCCCAGAGCTGAAACAACACACACCATATCTAATGGCTTGGGGAGGAGGAGGATGAAAGTGTAGCCGTACACACACACAGCCAATCTCCCACACACTACTGGGCAATTAAAGTCCTATTTTCTTGGCTGATATTGTGGATGTTGTAACAGCTTGCTAATTCTGTGTGAGTGAGTGACAGTGTGAGTGGGGTAAAAAGCTTTAAATGAGGTTGTGTGTGCAGTTTGACGGAAGCACCATTTGTGCATAAAGTATAACCAAAACAGCTATTTGTCCAAAAGTTTGACAAAGTCCTCATTCTGGACCAAAAGTGAGTCATTGCATTAACAGATAATAGGATAGACTGAAGTTAAAACAAAGGTAAATTGTATAACGGATCAGCTAACATTGAGTAGATACTGTAGTGGACCTTGAGTGGAGATTGTTTTGCCAGTTGCTGTTTTCAAAGTCAAAATGAACTGTCAAGGTCAATTAATTTTATTCAAAATGTATACAAAAACAACACCAGAAACAATCAATCAAACATAGTAGCAAATGTGGCGATATTAAATTGAATGATTGATAAATGGCTTAACAGCATCCTCCAATCACAGCTCTATGTCTGAAGGTCAAGCCCATTTTATGCATTCAAGTACTGGTGTAGAGCTTGGAAAGCCAAAAGAACATTGCGATCACAAGCTAGTTTTTATGGATGGATAATCAAATCCACAAAATAAACAATAAGCACACACTAGATTTCAGAAAAAAAAACAACGCAGTGATGTCAGCAAGCTTTTTAATAAAGAAGTGGCTCTTCAGCTGACTGTCAAGCTTTGGAAGGTGCTTCCCCACCTCAAGGTAATGCCCCGCTGTACGACAGCAATGTCAGGTATGCAGTCTTGTAGAAAACACAGACAATGCCTCCGCTGACAATGTCAAAAGATCATAAACACACATAACCTACTGCTATGTGAATGATGGGTGGATACACCAAACAAAGGTATAAAGTATGCCAACAATGTAATGGAATTCACTGAAAAAATCAATCAGTTAATGAAGAAGTTGATAGGAAGAAATTATTTCTCAACAGTTTCAATGGTCAATGAATTCTTTAAGCCATTCATTGAGCAAGAAATGCCACACACTTGCTGATTCCATCATCTAAAATGTGAGAATTGCATTTCTCAGTTTTACATAATTGTAAATGTAATATATTTGTATTTTTAAGTGTTGGTTGTGTCAAAATGAGCAATTTAAAGATGTGAACTTGGGCTTGAGGAGGTTCTTATAGGAATTATCGATAACCGACAATCTAAACTATTGTCTGCAGCCATACATCACACATCATAAAGGAATATCTAACAGTTAAAGAGTATCTGTGCTGGATTTTTCTTTAAAGCCCCTCCCGTTCCTGAATTTACCATGATGGTGTGTCAGCTCTTCCGATCTTAGGCATTACGCCAATGTTCATTTCCGCAAATGACATTATCACAAGTCCTGCAGCAGCCACCTTAAGTCATAACCATTCGAGAAAGTTGATTTGAAAGCACTCTGCAGTCTCTCTAATTCTGCCAGGGACACATTACATCAGGCATAGACAAAGATAGAAAAAGACACAAGATAGCGATAAATAGAGGAACAGAGAGACGGGGGACAGCGATAAAGGGAAGAATAGCCACTGACAGTGAAGGTGGACTCTCTGTATGGGAGACAATCAGCGTGCAGGTTGGCTGTCCTTTACGACTCTCAGGGCTCTTAATAACCCGGCTAAACGTTTATATTAACACAGCATATCAGCCTTGCCATCAGAGCAAGTCAATGATAGAGAGGGGGGAAAAAAAGCACACATAATTATACCCGGGTCTCGAAATGAACTGTCGTTAGTTTCATACACATACAGAGGAGGGAGGGATAGGAAACGTGAGAGAAAGAGAGAGAGAGAAGCAAAATCTAATTTACCCCTTCAAATCACATTCATAGGCTGGGACTGTCAGGTACCTCCTGAGAGTAAAAGATGACAGAGAGAGAAAGAGAGAGAGAGAGAGAGAGAGAGAGAGAGAGAGAGAGAGAGAGAGAGAGAGAGAGAGAGAGAGAGAGAGAGAGACTTAGGAGGCTGAAAAGGTCAAGGGACCTCAGCTTAGAGGAGATAGCCAAATATTATGTTAATATGGACTCCATTTTACATACAGAGCTAATCAGCGTGGCCCAGAATTAAAGGGGCAGATAATTAATTCTAGAGTAAGGGGTTATCCTGCCCGCCTATTGTCTTGGCAGGATAGAGGAGGGAAAAGAGAGAGGGAGGACAGAGAAAGGGAAAGGAGTCCCACAGTCTGTGTTCAACATGCAGTGATAAGGGACGAGCCGGGACACGGAGAGAAGCGAGAAGTGACAGAAAAGAAGAACAGAGGAGGGACTGAAAGGAGAAAGTGCAAAAGTATGTTGGACGGAAGTCACACAAAAAGGCAAATTGTAAAAAAAAAAAAAAAAAAAAAGGTCTCAGTGTGGGAAAGATGTCTGTGCTGTAATTTTTTTTTACACCTTCTTCCCATCAGCTTTCTCATTTCTATCAGTGAAAAAAAAAAGAAGCCACATCTGCAGTGGTGATGTGGTGAGGGATGAATTGGCTGGTTTGGGCAGGTTAGGTTACCATCAATGCATCCAAAGGTGTGATAATGGTGTTTTTAAGTCCACTTGATATATATATCCTGTCTGCAAGACTGGGAAGTAGGGCAAAGGTGTTGGACTTGGAGGTTGTGTGTCTTCACTTATAATCTAAGTCAGTGCATCACACTGAACCTTTATATCTCATTTTCTCACACAAAAAGTGAAAATAAATGAAATGAAGAAAAATGAAAATAAATGACAGGAGGATGAGCTCATTTGATTTGTCTCTGATCCAGTTACTTGTGATTACTTCTCTTGATTCAGGATTGTGTTGATTTGTGAAAATTCTTCTGATAGATGATATTACATCCCATAAAAACTGCATTCATAAACAACTAACTTTCATCTTTTAAAATACATTTTGTAAGAAGCATGCTGTTTGGATTACATTCTTTATTATATATATCTGCAAACGTTTAATGTAAAATGGTCATATGGAACATATCTGCAAAATGTTCACTGTCATTATAATTTCATTTATTTTCCCTACAATAGCTGCACAATTAATATTTTTAAGGTTATGATTAGGTCATTTAAATGCTCAATTACGGTTAATGAAAATTTGTGGTATTTAAATATTGAAAAAGTCGTTGTGGACATGAAGAGTGATATGACTTTTTAATATTCTATCAAACCACTCTCCCTCCTAACCCCAACTAACTAGATTTTTTAAAGCCAAAAAGCACACCAGATGTGAAGCACTTCCTCCAAAGTCAAAGTCCTGTGGTTTGTACACCAAACCATCTTAATGGACCTCTTTCCTTTACAGTATATCCAGTTTGAGTTGTTGTTTTTATTTGTTGTTGTGTTGTTTTTTATGCCCCATGCACTCCAACACAGGCTATAAACAGTCTGTAAAATGAATCCATGCAAAGATATAAAAATGCATCTTTTTTACCACAGGGTTTTCCTCGCAGTAAAATGTGGTAAACTGTTCCGCAGTCGAAGGCTCAGTCCCTCTGTGTTTCTGTGCCTCCAGAAACTAAACTGATTCTCTCTCTCTGTCTCCATCTTTCCATACTCATGTTTAAACCATAAGGGAGACAGCCTCATTACATTTGACTCCCTCACCTGCCACCGCAGAGGCAATATGACATGCAAACACACGCTCACGCACACAGCACTCATACGTACACACAAAACGTCCACCACAGCATGACATAATTTTACAACTGCACACACTGACATAAACCTACACCACAAATTATAATTACATTAATATGCCATTGCACACACACATAGACACACAAACACACACACACAAATATGATATATGTACCAACGCACACACTACACACCCAGCTTAGGTAGAGTATGCCCTGTTTACATGGACTAATGTCTGTTAGCAGGTACTTACTTTGAAGTATCATCCCACCATGCCTGTAGTGCAAGCCCAGATTATGTTGAAGCTGTCACTAAAGGGTATAAACATAGGCCTACACAGACACACACATACACACACGCACACACACACACTCACACATACCCACACGCACAGTGAAAACCACACACTTGCACGCATACACACTGAGAGCTTACATTGTATCAGTCTCTCTAAGCAGTCTAAACACATCGTCTAGCCGGCCTCGGAAGGTGTGCATCACTGTTCTGATTTACATACATGAAGTGCAGCAAATGCAGCCTGATGTTTTCACCTCTGCAAAAAAGATTACACCGGCTGGTGCTTTGCAACATGAAACGTTCCAGCTAAAATGTAATTTTCACCCCCATTGTTGGGGGATGAAACCAGGCAAACGACAAAAGATGGGATATGACAGGAAAGATATGGCGCAGGGGGAGAAGAATAAAGGACTGGAAGGAGAGAGGGACGGAAGGATGAAAGAGGGAAGATCCAAGGCTTTGATACTCCAGGAAGAGAGTCTCAACAGGGGAGAAAACATACTAGTTGGTAAAGTAAGATTATGCAAACCTGACCTGTGATAGGGAAGAAAAAAAAAACAAAGGCTTCTCAAGTTTCATCTGCGCCCCCCTCCTTGCTTTCCCTCTGTGTTCTCTTTATTCAAACTTTAACATTTAACACTGTTAATCAATTGACCTCCATTGTAGGCTAATCCTTAACTGTGCCTAATTCATTGAGCTGAAAGTGTCATTCGACTTAGCTCCGTACACTATCTTTTCAATGACACTTACCCAAATGGGACTAATATGGCCTCAATAGATTCATTTAATTTCCATCTGCTCATTTTGGCGAAGGATGAGTATTAATATGGGGCAAGAGAGACTCGATTTAACCTTGTTTCTCTTGTCTTTGAAACTGCCAGCTGGAGATTTGTGTCTTAGAAATGCATATTAAAGCAGTCACTTTAGCAGCAGAGAAGTTGAAGACAAGAACATGTGTGGTTTGTTTGAATTTACTGAGAAGATAGGTTTTAAGTTTAGGATCTTGAAGTGTACGAAAAGTGAAGTCCAGCACTTCTAAAGCAGTTAAAACATGAGAAAATATTTTCAAAAATATTGATTTCCTTTGCTCAGGTCTGGAGTGTTAGTGTCTTTATGAATTTCAGCCAACGTATTTCATGGAAGCAGTGTTTTGCTGGTCGAATCTGAGCCTTGTTCAATGGTAATGCAATCATCCAAGTTTTACTCCATTTTCTGTCTCTTCAAGCTGAAAGACCAGCTCAGACAGGAGCACGTGCATGTAAGAATACTCTAATACACACATATATACGTGCACACATGTGTTTTCATATATATACACTGCAGTAAAGCCTTCCTTTGTCTCACTATCAATCCTTCCTTTCCCGGACTCTCTTATTGAAACATGTTTCTTATCCTGTCAACCCTCACTCCAGAGGGAGGGGAAGTGTTTGAGAAGCAGAGATAGAAAGATGAAGGAAAAGAAAGAAGGAATGGAGGAGAAGAAAGAGAGTAAGAGGAAAAAGAAAGAAAAAAAAGAAAAGAGGGAGGCATGCAGGCAAAGCAGGGAGATAAAAAGAAAAGGTGATAGGCAGCCATGTCACGTTATCATTATCATCAGGAAAAAACACCTATATGGACACTTCATCTGATTTTATGGTCACCCTGGAATCTAATGAACATAATACAGTTCAATCATGGCACCAAACATAACATGATGCCTTTACTTGCTTTTACCGTTTCTGGGAATTACATCATTATAATTAAATCTAAATAACTGCAAATGATACACAGATACAACATTTTGTCTGCTGAACTAGTCTCAAGATCATTTGTGCATATGGAGTTATCATGCTATCATTAGTGATGATGTCATTAGGATGGCATGTTAGCAGTTTAAACAATACGCTACAGTGTATAGTGTTTTTTGTTAGGGGTATATTATCTGCAATTTGCCTTTGTATTGCATATCTCATCATCTCAACTAGGTACTGTAGGTTCATTGGTTCTGATGAATCAGGATTGGAGAAACATTTACTAGGAATCATAGCTTTGGTTGTTGGCAATAACAAAGTCCTGGCCCAAATGAATTCCAGCTATGTAATTGTAAGGGATTTTTTGTTGTTATTGAGAAGCGTTTTTGTACTATTATTCCCATTTCCACTGTCAGATATATAAGCCATTGGAAGGAGCAGACTGTGCGATGGTTATCATAACCCAGAAATGCATTAAAAAATAACTACGCTGCAGCTGTCAAAGACAATTGCGTTCACACACACGCACATATTCACACATGAGCGAGCACCACAGCGCGCATACACACAGATGCAAACGCGCTCAGGCATACATGCGCGTAAATTTAAGTGCACACACACGGGGAGAGAAGGTGTTCCCACAGATAGTGGAGTCGATGTTCTTAATCCGAAGCAGACCCCATCTGTCTCCCATTATAAAGACTCTGCCTTAGCCCCAAGAATGTCTACATTTCATAAATATTATCTGGGCCTGGCAAAGCCGGCCGGACAAAAGCCAGAGCACAGAGCATTTCTCAGGGCCGCATCAGAGCATAATTAGCAATCATAACATCATCCCTACATGCCATACTGCCTTATTTTCTGGAAGCCACTTAATTGCCTTGAGGTACAAAAGAAGAAGAAGAAAAAAATAAAAGAAATACATACTTCCTTACCCTAGAAAACATAATTAGATAGAAGTAATAACAGCTTAAAAGTGGGTCAAGTAATCCTCAATAAACAAAAAAAAAAGTTTAATGAAGTTACTGTGCTGGACATGAGGGCAAGATCTATTTCTCTGCTTGAAATCCCTGTTGCTGCACAAACTGCAAAGGCCCCTCGGGGAAATAAGGTCTTGGGTCAAATATGTTCCACTATATATAAATGTTGACCTTAAAAACCAGACAATATAAGGAAAGAAATAAACTGTTCACCTTTCTTTTTCTTTTTTTAATTTCTATAGTTTGGATCTCTGAAACATCCCATAATACCTGCAGGAGAGAGGAAACAGCAGATGACATACTATGTATGGTAGAGGAGCAGGGGGTAAAAAAAAGATGTAAGCTCATTACTGAGACAAGTTTAAAAACCAGAGAGTGAGAGAGAAGAAAAGTAAAAGTTAAGCATTTCCTGAAACTTCAGCTTCCTTTCTATCTATCTTTCTTGAAGAGTTTACCCCCTCCCTGCCATCATCACCACCACTACCACCTGCAACCCCCCACCCTGCCCCCCTCTCTCCTACTCATTCTCTCTCTTCACTCTCTTTGAGTTAAGGAGGGTAAGGTAATCGTAATGAAATGACCCCGCGAGGCACGATGGCAGCCCTCGCCTGATAAGTTATTCCTGACTGGCTTTTAAGCTGCTGTCAAGCAATTTCCCTTGAAACCTCGCTTTGTTTTTTAGAGATGTGTGTGTGTGTGTAGTTGTGGTGGTGGTGTTGGTGGTGTGTGTGCGTGCGTGGTGGTGCTGGTGGTGGTGTAGGTGGTGGTGGGGGGCTTGCTTTGACACCCCTGCTTCTCTCCCATGAGGGGTACAGATGACAACCTCAAGGTATAGGTATGTGTGTGTGTATGTGCACACACGTGGGTGTGTCTATGTGTGGGTGCAGCGGGAGACATCTCATAGATGACAATCCCACTAATTGAAATGACAGATTATTCTAATGTGCAGAAAGTCATTAAAAACCCAGCCGCCGTTTTTCTTCCTTTTTTTCTGTTTCCCCTCGCTGAGAGTATTTCTGCCTCTAAGTCTGAGATGGAGGATCTGCACTTAAAGGAGATGTTAGCTTTCCTTCCTTCAAGCTCATGATTATTATCAGGATCACCTGCCACATAGTTAACATCCAGGAGATACTTTTCTAACTTCCCCTCAAATGAATACTGCTGCTAAGTGATAAAGTTTGAGGGGATGGACGTTAGATTTTCCCATTTTCATGTGGCTAATGTTCAGTAAATACTCAGAATGGATTGATAATTCACAGTATTAGTGATTATCCAGGATAACTACTGTATGTAGAGCAGGATTATTTCAGCTTACCAGTGCTGAAAGCTAAGACACATACCCAGCACTGCTTGGGTTATCTTACTAAAATATAACACACATTGTACATTGCATTCTTATCGGCCCTCTACATGCGACTGCACTGAAGAAAGCCAGAGAGTCCTGCTTAAACAAGCTGTAAACCAAGACAAATCTGAGATAGGTCACATCCAACATGCCTGTCAGAACCTTAGAAGTTAAGGTCAAGTTCAAATGTCTATTTGTGTCCCTCCTCCCTACAGTTGAATTTTACTGTGGTTTCAAGACTATCCATTGCAGCTGCAACCAGAATACAGCTCTGCCTGCAAATGTGGGGTGTAAAAATAAAAACACAATCTATGCAGAAGACCTATGATTAGCAGTGAGATCATGCAGTACATGGCTTGTTCCCAACCCACAACAGTCATGCTTGCTTAGTGTTGATAACTTTTGCCTGGTATCTCTATAGGGGACCTGCAGCACTGTTCAATTTTGAGTCAAAGACTTGTCAGTACACTAAGGTCTGACACAATACACAAGGTTTGAAGATCATGAATGTGAGGCAGACAGGCACAGTAAATTTCAGTACATCCAAATACTTCCTCTTTCTTGTCTGACTCACAAATACCCGACTATTTTTCAATTTCCAATTCTCGCCATCTCTCTCTCTCTCTCTTTTTTTTTCCACTCAAGCAAGCAGACTACATCGATATGGCGTCACGATATCCTAAAACATTCCGCTGGCTGATATGGAATTTCTCCCAGACTGCCTTGCAACAGATCCAGACAGCTAAAACACCAACCGGGGACACATTTTTCCATTTCTCTCCTCTGTCTCCTCTCCTCCTCTCCACCTACTCCTCCTCCATTGACATTCAGCAGAGGTAAATATTTAACAGCATGCTATTGAGTGCCGTGTGCAGTGTGGCACAGGCCAGGCTGTGGTAGAGATATGTATATAGACAAGACTGTTTTATTAAGAGTCGCTGCAGACATATTAAGGTAAAGTATGCCTGACACCTAGGGAGGAAATTGCCAGTATATGACACTATTCCTCAATACTGTGGCAGCTCGCCTCAGTGCAATTTTGCACAAGGCGAGTGACAGAGAGTGACATGCAGAGAGGGAGGGAGAGGCAATGAGAGAGAGATGAAATAGTGAGAAAGAGTGCAGGGTGGTTCGAGACTGAGGGGTGTGTCTCCGAGTGTGTGCATAGATGTGTGTGTGTGTGTATATGTGTGTAAGTGGCATGGTGGGGTGACATGCAGAGTTTGTAATTGCCTTACCCCATGTGAGGGATTGGCCTCGAGATAGCTGTTTACCTGTGGCCTGCTATGTTTGCTGTTTGTGGGTGTGATGGAGGTAGAAAGGCTGCACTGAATGATTACGTTGGTAGCAGATGTATGTAAGATGAAAGCAAACCCACAAAGGTATACAGACAGACAGATAAAGGTAAAGAAAAACTCACACACATGCAAACATACCAAACGTGTGGGGACCTTCTGTTGACCATATGTTCCTCTCAAACCTCAATCCTTATATTACAAACATGCCTCCATGATAGGAATCAGAATTTTAGAAATACAACAACAAAGTTCCCTAACACAGCACTGTCCATATAAGATTGTTTTAGGATTACGTTGTTGTTTTTTTAAATAAAAAAATCTCACATTATATTCATTCATTGAAAGTTTTAAGGCCATTGATATCAAGTTTGAACTATTTAACAATATGTATTTACCCTAGGCAAAATCTAAGATATATACATTTTAGTGTAATGTACATGGGCACATATTAAAGAAACTTCACCTACACCTTCATCATGCTAGAACAGAAAGAAGCTGGAAAGGTGGAGGGAGTTGTGTGTTTGAAAGAAGACAGCAGTGTGGTAGCCAGGATGAAGAGCTCAGCACTGAATAAGCATAACACATTTATGTCAACCACCTATTGTGCAAGATAGATCATGGACATACATGATTGGAGGGCGTATGGAACATCTGTGCCTGCCTGAACTACCACAAGGCCTCATATTTGTATTTTCTGTCTCTCTACATTATGGTGTAAATGTTATTTTAAAGCTTTTTCCACACTGCCACACTACAAGTAAATCATTATGAAGGAGAATAGAAATTTGACTTAATTCATTTAGGCTTTTGTACCTATAAACAATCACATTATAAGAAAATATTAGAATCTGTCTTATCATTAGTGTGTGTAATATGCACGTGATCATAGGTAATAATAAAAATGATAAATTATATATATTATTAAATCCACCAGTCCCAAAAACAGTACCAAGAGCAATATCCTCAATAGCAGTTTAACAAATGTGCCTAAACTTAACCTAAATTGAATTCTTAGTTTAACTTTAACCCAAGGACCAAATTCTGATGATTAACTAACCTTAATACTTCTTAAACCTAATTTGACCCTAAACTCTAAACCCAAGCTTAAACCATGAAACCTCATCTTAGCTCATCTTGCCATTGCTTCTCTCTCTCCCTCTCTCTCTCACACACACTCTCTCTCTCCCTCACATACACACATACAGTACAGTACACGCGCATAGACTCACAAGCTGGCTGAATTTAACTTCCATCACACATCCAGAATAGTTTTAAGATGGATTTAAGACGGTGTAAGAGCCAAACTATTTCTAAAGTAAAATGGAAAATTTGTCTTTTTGATTCTGTGGAAAGGCCGCTCTGCAACACAAGCACACTATACACAAAGGTAATTCACATCACAAAACACCCAACATCAATTTTAAGCAGAAAAGATTCTGTTCCTTCAAATCTTAAGTAGTTTAAGATTTGAAGGAACAGAATCTTTTCTGTAAGTACAATACCTTGAAAATAGAAATTCTTGTTATTATGAGTGTTAAACTTCTGATATTGTATCATTTTTTCATATTGGTACAAAAACACACTATTAAAAAACATAAAGACACTTACAAAACCATCTCACTTACTAAGGAAGGCCAGTTTCAGCTCATAGTAACGCTAATGTGGTCCCCTTTTTAACATCTAGAGGGCACTGTTGCCTACAGTCTAAGCCGCCTGCACTGTCTGCATTTCCCCTTGAAAAGACACCAATTCACACAATTACATTCTAATTAAAAAGAACAACCTAATTAACCTAGGGAATGTATTCCATAATTCGGTAATATTAACATCATCCTTGTGCTTGTAAATGATTGGTGATAAAAGCAAAAGCAGAAATTAATGCCACTTACTAATTAAAATGAGGAGATAAACATGGGCTTATGAAAATGGGGGAATTGGGAGAGACTTTATAGTTTTAAGTAGTTTTATTATTACCATGTCAAATATGAATTTGAGTCGTCGTATTTTCTTTGAAGACTCAAAGCTGTGATTGGGATGAGCAGAGCATCACACAGCATGCTTTGCTCCCTGCCAACTCCCCAAAGAGACAGATACTCAAGTGCTGCACTATATCTTAAACATGCAGAACAAGAGCTGAGCTGAAAGTGATACACCAGATCAAATTGCTATCATAAATTCTTCATAATTCAATAAAAACACAGCGCAGACTTTGTGTAACTAATACATTTTCACTGTCTTCTTTTAGTATTCTGAGGCACGCCGTTGTGCGGCGGAATGGCAGCACTTGACTGCTCCTGACTTGTGATTCGAAAATTGAACCAAAGGACAAAGAGGTGAAGTGACGATGAGGTGGAGAGACACAAGGAGAGAATGAAAGCGTGGAATAGTAGTACACTTCCGTGGCTGATCATCACCACCTATTCCCGCTTGGCAATATATCTGTCAAAACCCTCATCACCATCACAAGCTAGAGTCTTCCACTGATAATGACCCATTTAAAGTAAATAGCTCTGATCATCAGCATAGTAACCATTATCACAGATATATAGCCAAGCATGTGACTACTGAGGTGTCACCAGCATACTGAATGTTCGCAATATATGTATGTGTGTGTGTGTGTGTGTGCTACTAAACATTCAGTTAAGCAACATTAAATAGCATATAGGTATAGTGTTTGACTTCACAAACTGATATTGATACATTTACAAGTATTCGATCCTGTTCAGATATAAATTCCTGTTATTTGCATCTATTTAAATGATTGATCAAATACAGCAATATAAATGTTTAAATTACCTTGTGGCTCATTGTTAAAAAATTTCCTAGAGGTGATTGAAGCTATAAAATATTAAAGTAACACATGAAAAATTGCATATTGAAATACTTGATTGATTTGAACTGAAAGGAATCATGCACAAAAACTTCCAATCCCTCTGTGCAGTGCACAAAGTTTAAAGCGTTCCAATAGTTCTTGAGTGTGTTTTTGCATTGCTGAATATTCTGATAAAATGGTTCTTTCTTGGACATTTCACTGAATTTGGATTGATGAAGTTCTGTATATGTGTTACTTTTACACTAGTCTCATTTTAATGTGTTTTCAATCTCGCTGATGAAAAATAATCAGGAAAAGGCAGGTGCTGGGTCTGCTTTTATTATGAATCTTTCAATATCACTCTATACTAATAATAAAGTTACACATATACGCCCATATGCAGATATATATGAGTGCAAGTGTTGTGCATTAGCATAATTCCATGCATATTGCATGCCCAAGTATTGCATCTTTTAGTGCTGGTCACATTCAATTGAGGGACAGCATAAAATGGAGCATTTGTTTTGATAAATTATTCTGTTGCAACATCACCAGAGAGCTGTTTCAAATGTGTGTTAGCCAAATGTAATGTCCAAGAATTAGCTGGAACATGATGTGTGCAGCGTGCATATTTGCCATGTCCTTCATTAGAAATGTAATAAATTATGCCAATGTAGCATATGAATGATTACTATTTAATAAAGCAGCATAATTAAAATTCAAGCTTGAGAGATGTGTTTTGTGTTGATACATGTATATGCTGTACATCTGCAGAATCACACACAAAGTCATGAGCACACACTCACACGAGCAGACACAAACGAGCAAGGCTGGTGGTGTGTGGCCCTGCCTGAGGCTATCCTTCTACCGTAGTGACTCCGAACGCCCTCCGTCTTCTCTCAGACCGTCAGTTACAATAAAGCTGTTTTTTCTTTTTTTTTTTAAATATGTCTCGGGACAAAAAATGCCATGGAGTCATTTCATGTGGGTCCCCAACTGAGAAGACTTCTAGTTTGTTTTAATGACCCAGGGTCCAAGGACGAGAATAAAAGTCCTCTTGTTCATGGCTAAAAATGATACAAAGCCCCTGTTTTATAAAACTGAATGATACATAAATTAAATAAAAGAGACTTTGGAAATATCTGCAATCAGAAGGGATGCCAGAATTGTCAAAGCAGCAGTTTTGACCACATGCAGAATACTTGCTAATATGTGGTAAATAATAAATGAATGTTTATGTTTGATTCTATCCACCACTCATATACTAATATGAACCTGCAGTGTTATAAAACCAGATTTTCAAAGTTCATCTGTCTTTAATTACAGCTACTTGAAAACGCAAGTACAGCATGAGAAGCTGCAGGCGCTTTTCTGCCTCACACACAGAAGTCACCAGTGTATACACATGTGAAACTACATGAATCACACACCATCACAAGCCTTATCATCCCTTCCTTATACTTCTCATTTTTCCTTTGGTCCAGTAACTCCACCAGGACCAAGTTTCTTATAAAGCTCACGTAATTTTATAGCTCTAAGATGCAAGTCCCAGGTAGCTTCATTATTAATGTACAAAATTACCAGACTATAACTTTACATTGCTGAGCATATTCTCTTTATTACGCTTGTTCCTTCAACCATTCAGTCTGTACAGTCTGAATGGAGGTTCGGATAATGAAGATTTACAGTATATTATGCAGATAGGGACCCACTTTCCTTCAAAACAGCCAATATAAACTCTCTTGAACTCATTCTGTGTCAGAATACACTCAGAAAATGAATGTAATAAAAACACACATACATCCTTATAAAGGTTAATGAATATAAATATAAACAGTGGGACATCGGCATAATTTCATGTATATTGCGAAAGGGGCTTAGGTAGTTTGTCTGGCCTACGCTGGCAGCAGCGAGTGCTGGAGAGGAGGTAGTTAGGGCCTGGTGCTCTGCCAAGCCAAACTCCTGAAGCATGCAGAGGGCTAATGCTCTGCTTCTGAAGTGTAGCACTGAAAAACCACAGGGCCGCTCGCAGGGTCCACTAAAACTCCATCACTCACTCACACCACAGCAGAGACGGAGAGATGGAGCGAGAGCGAGGCGCACCAAGGAAGGAGGAGGCACCGGGGGGAGAGAGAGAGAGAGAGAGAGAGAGAGAGAGAGAGAGAGAGAGAGAGAGAGAGAGAGAGAGAGAGAGAGGGAGAGAGAGAGAGATAGATAGAGGTGAAGAGAGAGAAAGAGGAAAGAGGTGGTGGAGGGAAGCGGTGTGCAGTCACAGCGTTACAACCACATGATTGAGGAATGGCTGCATATGAGGAGAAAAAAGGGGAAAACCAAGGCGGAAAAATAGAGCGACTGTAGTCAAGGTGTCTTAATGCATATTCCATTCATCTTTTCTCCTCTACAATTTCTCATTCCTCAGCGGTGTGAGTAAATCAGATAGCCTGTATCAGATGGAAACCAATGGGAGATTCTGGAGTAGATCAAAGGTGTGGCTGCGGTTTAGATAAGTCTACCCGCCATCCAGACACAGTTCATCTGTCTTAAATGGCTGCTCATTTCTCTTGTCAGATAGGGGAAAGGCTATATATAGCTGTGATTAAGATGTCTGGAGCAACTCTCTTAGTCTTTAGTCAATAGGAGACTTCCAAGGCCTCTCCTGACATTGTAACACTGCCTATTAAGGGTATTTGTTTTAAATTAACTGTTGTTTCAGGGTTCTGCACTGTTATATGAGAGCATGCCTTTGACTGAGTGATACAGCTCTCATATTTTGGCACACATCCGCTCACTTGATCTCATGAAAGTACAAATATTGGTTGGCTGAGGTACCCATAATGATTTAACTGTTGCGTAACTAAAATGAAGCCAAGAAAAGTACAACCTCCGATGCTTTATGCAAAATACTGCAATGATGTAGTTCAGAAAAACTTTTGTAAGGCGTACATGAAATTATAGAAAGCAAGAGTCATAAATGAACCTTTCCAAATGTTAATGGTGACGCCAAACTAACCGTGCACTCATGCCAACAGGTTTAAGGTACATGTATGTGCATATGTAAGATTAATGTAAGATTCCTCTGTCTCCTCTTACGTTTTTGTTTATTAATGAAGACTTACACAGCAGGAGAGAACTCACTATTAAACGTCACTCATTTCATCAGAAAGTACATTCTGTATATGTTGTTACAAATATTGGTATAAGCACATCATTTGCATTATCATCTGTTTAACCACAATTTGTTAACCTTAAAATCTATTCTGTGTATATTCAAATCTAGTTCATTTGTATTATTATCATATATGTTATATATATATTATATATGTTATTCTTATTAAACACTTTCAGGTAGATATGATATCTGAACATCTGATAAAGCGAGGTGGAATTTAATCAGAGAGCCATTGCAGTGAAGGGATATAAGGTGGAACTCCACATGCAATCAAAAGATGGGGAACAAAAGGAAAAAAGTTAAAGGTGAAACTGGTGACATCAGTTAATAGCTAAAGATATAGCTTTTACATTTTTGTTTGACTCTTGCCCTCTTCATCTAATGAGGCTTTTCTAAAAGTTTGAACTGATTGAAAAAAAATAGTCAATACTGTAATTGAAATGCAGCTTTCTTTATATTCTTAAAGCTTTTTCAGTGCATACAACCTCTTCATGGGTTACATTACTTCATGTCTTTGCTTTAACACAGTTTAAAGGTCAAACATATACATTTTTCAATAGCTGGCCTCTTTAATGGCTTTTTAGATCAGAGGCCACTAAAGACAGCAGATGAGGAAACCTTACCTTTACCCTGTTCTGTTTAGTATCAGTTTGTAAAGCCTACAGTGTGTTCTTGCTCTCTCTAGGGTCCCTTCACCAGTTTAGTAGGGCACAAATAGGACTCACACACATACACGCTAGAGGCATGGAGTCTCTTGCTACTGCATGATGTCACTGGCAAACACTCAATGTGGGGAACACACGGCCAAACAGCGAAACAATTTGTTTAATCATAAAGTGCATTTACATAAGGCAACGGCTGCATAAATGAATGCATAATTGAACAGGTTAATGCATAATGTAGTGCTCCCCCGGGACAATAAATAAAGTGCCTTTTGAAAACGTGTGAGACAGAAAAAGATAGAGAGTGAGAGAGAGAGACAACACTAACCGCCAAGCGTCAGACAAAACATGAAACGCTCAACGAGACAATGCCAAGGCCACCGAGGTAGAGAGGGGAAGAGAGAAAGAAAGAAAGGAATATGGCAGGAAATAAATAAATAAAAAGGTGAAGTCTTGCTAAGAGGATTTCAGGACATGCTTCGTTTCTTTCCATAATCTGTCTATTAGCACCAAAGTATTTCCAGCTCTCATAACCATGGCAGGGACACTATTAGTGACAAGCTCACCCACCAATACAACTTAACACTGCCTCCTGGGAATTCATCCTTCACTCTCTGTTTGTCCTCTCCGTTTCGTTCCTCCTCGTTTCCCATTTCTCTCTCTTTCCATGGCTACCACTCTTTGTAACACTTTTTTTTTCCTTTTTACCTTTTGTTTCTTTCCTTTATTTTCCTCCATCTTCTTATACTAACACTCTCCTTCTTATTCGCTAAGCCCAATGCGATTTACTTTATGAAGACTTAGTTGGTTTATCAAACAGGCACAGATATTAATAAGTGTACAATTTGTAATAAAAAACAGAGTAGGAGGCCATCAGCTGATCAGCACACTCATTATATTATCGTTATAGCTCTGCTAAAGGATGAAAAGATAGAAAAAAAACATTTGTAGATGAAAATCATGGTTTCTATGAAGGTCAGAGGATGAATTTAGCTGTTTTTCAACCTGCAATGCTGATGGATTTGACCAGTTAATGCTGCTGAAAGTCTTATGCTGGTCATAACTCTTCAAATTAAATGTGGTAAATAGCTGTGTCCTCCAAGCATTAAATGTTACCTGTGTTATTTTTGCATAAAAGCACCCTTTTCAAAAACTCAAACTTAGTGATAACACATAGAACGATGTTAGGACAGAATGTTACAAATCACATTATCTTCTAGGTCAGTACACATAGCCCGTTCTCACTCCAATCTCCTCACTTACCAAACTTGGTCAGGACCTTGGGGTCACTTTTTTCACAAACTGCTTACCCCATTAATGTCATTTTTCAACATACAGGGTTAAATAAAGACTTTTACAGTACTCCCACAATGTCTGAAATAGATGCCATGAGACTGATGATGTCTAAGGTGACAAACTTCTATATTCAGAGGTGGTTGTTGGGTGGATCACTAGATAAATAAATGGCAAAAACAACAACATATTACAATTCACTTCCTGTTTCCAACTGCAGTTTTTAACCTTGAGTCAGAACAGTTTTCAACAACAATTTGGGACACTAACCCTACCCAAGTGGTTTTTGTCCCTAACCCTAACCACACCCTTAACCGCAGCACTGTCACACCATAAAACATAATCATTTTTTAACAGTGGCCGCCGTGATACAGCACATTGGAAAAATGATGCAAAAGGGGTAATCAGCGGGTGAAAAAGCGAATGCCAAGCAGTCCCGTTCAAACCTAGGTACGTGACGAGTTGCGAGTGAGAACATGTCAGTACGGCGCAGACACTAATGTTTTGTCCTTTGTTCACAGAGGTTCAGCTGATAAACAACTTTTGACACGATAATGAAATAAAAACAGCTGTGGTAATGTTTTCCGACTATGTTACGCTGATTATGCAATTTTCCAACCTCATGCTAGGTCAGTATCCGTTTTAATAATCTTGAAAATGCCAAACTGTAAAGGAAAACTGCAGTTTGCAAAATTTGAAAGATAAAATAGCACATTGTTCTTACAAATTAATACTTGAAACTCACAAGCAATAAAACTCAGCTTTCTCAGTCTAATAGGTTTTGCTGCTAGTTTTTTTTTTAAGATTTATTTTGGCATCAACGTCTTTATTAGATGATGGCCAGTGGGAAGGCAGGCAGGGAATACAGGGACAGAGAGAACAATGCTCCCTTGCTGGGATCAAACCATAGACATTACAGTTATGCAGCATGAGTAGTAGCTATTTGGCTATCAGGGCAATTCTGCTGTTACAGTTTCATTTGACCTGGTATAACCTGTAGCTTATGGTGGTTAATGTTAGCTAACGTTAGCAAACCTTTGATAGATTTTGTTTCAATGACCAGTGGCAGGTAGTGGCCTAGGTGCATGCAAAATAGCCTACATGTGCGTCTGCATGAACAAGCAGTACACTTAAGGGTCCTGGTTTGAGAGTTTGGTTAACCTAGAGTTTGCTTGTATCACCTATGACTCTTCTTAACTTACGCTGCTGTTACACTTAATTTTACCATTTCTTTTTATCACATAATTATCACCTGTGGCTACCGTAGTTGTTATTCTGCAAAAATTACATAGCTTCCCTTTAATGTTTCAAGTTGGCTAGAGGAACGCCTTTTGTGTCCATGGTGATAGTAATGTGATGCTTCTGCATTTTACTCCTTTTTACATGCATATTGTATACTCAAGATAAGATCTATATAGATAAACACATGTAAATATATTGTGTCTGACTAACCTGTTTTACATACAGTAGCCTATACATCACTGTGCACCTATGTTCCTTGGCAAAGAAGAAAGTAACACTGATTTATAAATGTGTATTTGATCAAATAAAATAGATGTACAGTAAGTTCCTGAACACAAAAGAGGTCCCAACTATGAAGATCTTGATGTAATTAATGTTCACTAAACTGATTGGGAGCAGTTTTTTGACCATCAAGCCAAACAAGCTGATTCTTCAGTGATACTTCAAGATGGAAAAAGACTTCCTGACAGACTAAAAAGAAATCAGAAATTCAACAACTGGAAAAAAACCCCAGACAAGACAAATCATATTGTATTCATTAAAGCTGCTGTTATGTACATCTCTGAATATACTCAGCTACCTGTCAATGTCTGTTTCTGTCGTGGCGGTCCACAATGCAAACATCACAATGTGTGTGAGTGTGTACGTTTCTGTCAGGTAAGATTGTAGCGTTTATGCCGTGATGTGTCACACCTGATTATTTATGGATACATGTTTCCTTCTTTCTCCCTCATGCACTGCAAATATGTGTGATGCATACAGTCTTTGTATGTCTGTGCGTGTGACAGGCAGACATCAGCGGAGGTTTTGGCGGTTGATGACAGCGTCGCGACCTCTGATGACGCCCTCCATTTTGTCACCGGCGACTCGCGCAGATTACCCCCAGCGCCATCTTCTTACTCTGTATGCTAATGAAACAGAGAGAGGGAGTAATGAAAAATGAGTGACAGATGGAAAAAAAAAATAGGGAGACGAAAGGAGAGAAACTGAAAGAAAGGTACAGGAAACGGTATGAAAGAGTATGTGAGCGAAAAGGAACATGAAAAGTGTTTGAATGTGAGGAAGAGAGACAAAAAATATAAGAAAGAGAACAAAAAACAAAGAGAGGGCATGTCTGTGAACACACACTGAGAAAGAGATGAAAAATGAATACAGTAGGTAAGATGTGAGAGAGAAAGAAAGGGGAGACTAATGAAGGTCATCAGAAGCCATATTGGGGCTCCCTTGGATAGAAATTTAGGGAGCGAGGTAGGAGAGGCTCCGGCGAGTATGATGAATATGATTATAGGTGTGTGAGTGTGTGTGACAGTAATGAATTCAGGGTGTGGGATAGAAAAGGGATGTAGGTCTCTGAGAGTGTTGAATTTCAAACAGGGACACCGACCGGTCGCCGCTGTGCCACTGATCGCTCTGGACGTGTGTGCGCGTTTTTGTGTCCAGGCGTAGGCGTTTGTGTGTGTGTGTGTGTGTGTTTGTGTGTGTGTATGGATGGCTTTGTGCCGAGGCAGCGAGGGAGAGGCCTGCTGTAATTCATGTGAAAACTAACAGAGCTGTCCCAAGACGTCATTAGCTAAAAGGCAAATTTCATTATTTCTCTAATATGGAGTATGATGACTCTTTTTGATGTCTCCCTCCCTTTCTCTTCTTTTTCCCTGCTCTCTCCCTTTTCCACTGTATCCACGCCTCCTGTCGCCTTTTTGTCTATTTACCCCTCCTTCTTCTCTCCCCCTCCTCCTCCTCCTCCTCTTCCTCTGTACCCCCATTCAGAAGATCTCCTTATTCAGAGCAGCTTTCCCTTTCAAGGTTGAAGAAAATGGCCATGTGTCTGTGTATGTGGGGAAAGTGAGAGTGATTTTCATTCGTGGTCCTGCTGAAGGAGGTGATGGTGACTCACCTTCAGCCCACAACCACACACACACACACACACACACACACACACACACACACACACACACACGCACACCTTGCACTCCTCCCTCCCAGCCTTTGATGTGTGTTTGAGTCGATGGCTAATCAGGTAGCATCAGGCCTAGTCCTCATTTCCCCTTCACACCGGCCCCATTAGGGAGCAGGCTTTCTGGAGCAGGCCGATAAGGACAATATGCTCTTCTTTGGCACTCTCTCTTCCATATATACCCTAAATCTCCCACTACTCTCTCATTCTTTCATTCTCTCATTCTGTTCTTTTCCCATCTTTCCCCACACTCTCTCGCTAAATCTCCAGCGTCTTTCCCTCATTCCTCCACCCCCACCCCTCCCTTAACCCCCGTCGCATGCTCCTCTCACCTTTCACTTTTCTTTCCATCTCACCACCTTTCCTTAAATGTCCCATTACTCTCTGCCTCTTTTCTCTCCTCTTTTTCCCCCATCTTAACCTCTCTACTCTCTAAATCACACACTATACCACCTTCCCTTCATTCTTTTGTCGGTCTCCCCTCTGCATCTGTCTCTCACTTTGCTATTTCCTCCTCATTCCCAAAGTTATTCCCTAAATCCCCAACACTGTTCTTTCCGTCTCTTCCTCCAATGCATCCTTCTTTACCGCTTCCTTCTCTTTCCCTGTAGTCCCCAGCTCCTCTACTACATTCCTTTCCTTTTCCTTTCACTCAAATTGTCCTGTAAACCTTTTGTCCATCTAGGTTTCCTACTATCTGTATCATTGTCTCATATCCTCTTATCTCTTCCTCTACTCCTCCCGGGAGCACATCATGTTTTTTGAGAGATTGGACTGATGGTCAAATTAGTCATTAAGGTACAAGTCAAAACATGTTGATCTTTATCAGTCAGTCATGTACTCTGTGAATGAGAAATAGGACAGTTTGTTCCTCTCCTGTTTCATTATGATTGCATGGCAATACATTTATGATCCTGCCCATTTATGAGCTAAAAGTGGGATTTTTAAGACCCATTTCCCTCGGCAATGAAAGTCAAACAGAGTTGGAAAAAAAAAAACACTAATTCTCATTTCCCACTCCTATTTCCCAGAGCACAACATCTGACAGTAATAATCAAAAATATTCATTTCATTTTCATTTTAAAAGGAATGGTTTTTGGCCTTTTCTTTTTGAGGCACTGCTTAATGTCTGCTGTTATTGATTAATCAACATTATTTGTACTTCCCTCATGTCCAATAGCTATAAAACCAAAGTTTAATGGATATATCTCATGTTAATTTTTACAAACATTTCAAGCACAAACTGGACTTAAATTTGTTTTGGTGGTACTATTCTCACTTGTGATAATGCTATATTACCCACTAACATAATGTGTATGACTTTGTTTACTCTGGTTTTGTATATGTGCATATTATTTACATTATGAATTGCATATGAAACTTTGCTCTCCAAACAAACATTTGAACCTGGCCTGTATCCCGTCAAACCTTTTGCTTTGTGTTGTTTAAAATGCCAGCAGGAGAATCTGGGTTCATGTTCCTTTATTGATAACAGGGTGGATACTTTTTTTTGTGACCCTGCATTCTCACCTTCCCACAGGGATCAGTGGGGTATCACAGATTGTTAGTTTCCAACTCTCTCACACTAGCCTTGTCCATCATTCCAAGTGCCTCTAGGTAGTCTGTGCATTTTATGTGTGAACTCTCTTCCAGATTTACTGTTGTCCTTCCCTTTCTCCTACTATGCTTTTGTCTTCCCCCCACTTCCAATCATCTCAAAACCGTTTCCGTACTTTTCCCCTCTGTTGCTTCATGTTTCATATGTGTCTGAGCTACAAAGCTAAACCCAACAAAATGACAAAAAGATTAATTGTATCTGGACTGCTGCCTGCCAAATACAGTTGGATATTGCAACTATATAGTAAATTGATTACTACATACAGAGAATAGCATTATCCTGCCAATTAAGAGGACAGATCCAATCAGTCAGCCAGCTAAACAGCCAGGCAGCGTAACACAGAAGCATTGAGTTCTTGTTTTCCAGCCAATCAGAGTTAGACTGGAGTATATGGTGTACAGCACTAACATACTTTACAGTGAATCTCAAGACTTCCTAATAGCTACTATATGAGAGTTTCTCTTCGCAAATGGGAAAATATCTCCTCGCTTTTGTTTTATTTTTCTTACAAGTCCGCAATAACCGTGGGAGTCAAATAAGTATTACTGGTTATGACTACTTCAAGTCCTCCACTGGGATATTTGAGTTTATGTTGTGGTCTTTGTTGTTTAATGGGATATACATTAGTATGGCATTGGTAATGCAAAAGGTTCAATTCCCATTAGGCCAACACATACTGCACATGAAATCATTACTGTATACAACAATGTAAACTCAGGACGCTAAAAAAAAAGGAAACACATTCAATGAATTACACGCTTTTATACTGAGTTGGGCTTTTTTTCTAATCACATTATTGTAACTGTTGAATATAAATAGTGCATGGTGATTGGTCGAGGTTTTATAACACTACTACATCTTGCTTTTGCCACTTTACTTGATGTGTCTTTGTATAATAACAATAATAATATATAATAATAATTATGTAATGGTTGGCTATTTTGTACATGAATGTAATAGTGATATTCATTCATTCAGTAAAGGAATGAATGACTGAGGTGTAACTAAAAGTGCTAAATCCCTGTAATATATTAGAATAATTTTCCAGGAGCAGGAATTAAGAAAATATTACCAAATGTTAAAATTAAGCCTAGGATTAATGCTACTCATTGTTAACTTTAGAGCTATATAAATATATTTACAGACGACAAATTTAGATAATAACTGTACAAGTTGGGGAATTCACGGCTTCTGCAGGGACATTTTGTCACTGTGAAACCAAATCTCTAGCTACAGTTTAAATTCAACTGCACTGACAGAATGTCAGCATTTTGCCATACTGTAGCTGTACAGTCTATAAAAAGTAACCACATAACAAAAACCCACCTTTTTAAAAAGTGAAACATTGTGTGAATAACTGTCTCCTCTTTCTTTTTTTTCCAATTTTTTGAGTGACCTAACTTTTAGAGGAGACATGTTGCCAGCACTCCTGTCAGTTGTATTTCTTTCTCACCCTCTCTGGCTGTTCTGTCATTTTCTGCTCATGGTGTGACAGTCCCGCCCCTCCCACTGAAAGTCATTTTAACAGCAGCAGAATACTTGGCTAGTCCCAACTAAACCATTTTTTCACATGACAAAAGGGCTATTCCAGGTGTTGGATATATACAGTAAGTTGTCATGATACAACAATTTTAAAAATGGTTTATTATATTAACAATATTTATCAAATTCCTCAAGTGAAAGTCTTTGTGGTCCGGTCTTTTTCCCTCAGAAATAATTCTCAGATGCACAGGAATGCATTTTATGTCCAAACAATACAATCAATCTGGATATTGTAGTAAATATTATTCTTATATTCTGGAGGTCCAGTACAACTTCACCAGAGACTAGGGAAGCCAGGACTCGAGCGGCTAACACACACAAACACACATCATGGGCACATGCGGCGCGATCATTTGTATCTTCAAATAGGAATCAAATAATGTCTGGTAAACACTGTAATGAGTGTAGCAATGATCAACAGCTTCTCCGTCTCTCTCTCTTTCCCCGTCTCTCTCGTGGTTGGGGGCCCACACTGTTCACAAACAGCCCAACGCTAATTTGGGATAAAAAGAAAATACTGACTTGCAATATTTTTCTGGTTTACCGCAGATTTCCAAGGGACCACACATACTGCAGCAAAGTACCACACACGCTCATTTGATGAAATTAGGTTAGGAAGGAGTCTGTTCTGTGCTTTCCGTCTTTGTGAGAGAAGAGCTCACGGTGTGGAAATTAAGAGCCTGCATGTGCCCATGTGTGTGTGTGTGTGTGTGTGTGAATGTGTGCATTTGTGTTTGCGTGTGTGAGAGGCTGACTAATCCCTCCGCAGACCTGAAACGAGTTAAAAACACATCAAAGGGAAGCTTAACCTCTGTGAAACCTCACCGGGTTTTCAAGAACAACAAATGATCATTCTCCTCATTGTTTCCAGGGGGACTCTTTTCACCGCTGCGCCACTGACTTTTCCCTCAGTCCTGGGAGTTTTCAAAAAGCCTTGTGGTTTCATTTTTAATGACTGTGCCGTTTGTGCAAGTGTGTGTGTTTGCAAAAGAATATAAATGTGTGTGATTGTGCGAGTGGGTGCATGCATGTGTGTTTGCACATAAAAGAAGGTATGTTTGAGTGTGACATGGCAAATGAGGAAAACTAAGCTAACAAGGACATGCAGTTCTGCTCAAAATCATTAAAATGGAGTCTACAACATCATGACTGTCTATATAATAGTTATATGTATACAGAACCAATGAAGGATAAAAAGAAAGACAGGTGGCGGAGTGTGGGGGACAGGTGTGTGTGTGTGGTGGGGGTGGTGGGGGTTGAGGAGGGTGGAAAGATGAGGAAGCCAATTGTGGTCTAAGACCTGCTTTCCTCACAGTTCTCATTATCGCAGTATAATAGTACCTTTTCTGTTTAAGTTCGGATATTTACATGCATCTTTTCCTTGTCTTTGCTTGTGTGAAGGCTCTTGTGTATAAAGAGAGGCATGAATCACCTGTAGACGCACGTGAAAAGACAGCAGGTCAATATGATATGAGTGTTCTGTCATCCCTGCTTCAAACACACATTTAGATTATTTATTTAAAAGGTTTTCCTGCCTAGCATTGTGTCAACATCTTTCTCTGTCTCAGCAGTTGTGTTAAATTTGGAGAATTCATAAATATGGAAGGTAAACAAACAGAAAGAGACGCAGGTAGCATTTTTAGCCTGCTGTTAAAAGCATTCAACTGGCAGAAATAAGATATTATTAGTATATTGACAGATGGAATAAAAATTAGGAGAAATGTACGACCACTTACAAATGTGTCTGTTTTTTATTTTGCTGTCATTACAACACATGGGCTCAAACACAGCAACAGGGAAACATCAATAAATAGTTTTTATAACAAAAAATATAAAACATCTACTATATTAAACATCTAACGCACTCAATCACACGAGCACACGATAGCCCGCAGGCACGCGGAGAGAGACAGAAGCACGCAGACACATAATGTACTCACACATAAAGACACACGGCCACATTTACCACAGCAGACGCAGGACACATGGCACGCAGCTGCAGCGTAATCAGAGACTGTGTTACAGCCGTTCAGATCAACATCTGAGGTATGGCTGTGGATACAGATGATGTGCCATCCCTCATTTATCCACAGCAAGACTCATCTCCAGTGTAAGACACATTCATCAACACTAAAGAATCCTCAGTTAGTCACTTCCTCTATTTAGTTGATTTGCCTATTTAAGTTAAATTATACTGATTACACTTCATTAGAGCCATTGTCATTTTCAAGTAAGTGTGGTTAAAAATGTCAGTGTTTAGTTTTATTAAACAAGATCATTGTTTAAAAAATGATTCATGCTGTGATTAATGTTAATGATACTGAGCAATGAGGATGCAATCAACTGCTTTTCTGAGTCAGTCAGGTAAGGTAGATTTGAAATCTATTAAACTGAATCTGTTCTTGAACTAAAAGTCTTCATGGCATAGTAATAGAGTAAGACAGAGTAAGAGCATAGAGTGTGGTGAATTTATGAAAGATTCGAGGGAGTTCCATTATTCTCTGGTTCTAGAGCTCCCCTCAGGCAAACAGCACCCTGGGACTTGACTTTGACCTGCAGGACATTAACCTCATACTGAGTATGCTCCCTGGTGAGGAGCTGGGGTTCAAAAAGTCATGACAGGTCAAAGTCTTCTGGGGGCTTTATTTGGTCAGATCCCTGCTTGTCCTCCCAGACCAACCATCTTCCAGAGAGGCTGAGACAGATCACTCTGCAGTGGGCCTGGTCCAGGAAGTTCTTACCCAAAGCCTGGGACTCACCTGGTCTCTCTTCCCCAGTTCTGCTCAGCTTGGTTTGGGTTAGAATCCCATCAGTGTCCCCTTTCACTCGTTCCAGGCTCAAGGGATGAGGGAGGCGGAGGGATGAAGGAAAGGAGGCGGAGGGAGGAGGTGGGTGGGCACTTGGGGAATGGGGGAGGTGAACGGAGGAAGAGTGCTGGGAGGCGGAGGGAGCAGTCGATCCACTTGTCTACGCATGGACCTCTCCTCCTCCAGCTGCCTACGCAACCGCTTATTCTCTCCGCTGAGGGCGTTTAACTGGAGTGCGAAAGAAAGAGACATTGAGAGAGACACAGTCACAGAGAGAGAGGAAGAGGAAGAGAGAGAGAGGGAGAGAGAGAGAGAGGGAGAGAGAGAGAGAGAGAGAGAGAGAGAGAGAGGGAGAGAGACATTTATGGACAAAGAGAAGAATAATATTTGTGAAACAAAACCTGCATGGGTCAACATGAAACAGATTGAGGCAGGAAAAGAGAATGAAGAGGGACTATTTTTTGGCAAGTTTTAAGTAAAAAAAATCTGCAAGTTTAAACATTACAATTAAGTTAAATCAACCAAATTACAAAACCTAATTTGAAGTTACCAATAAATATCAATCATCAAAAGTCAACAGCTATCATGTTGATGAAGTAGCCGACATCCCATTAAGTGCTTAATTCATCTTTCACAGTTGCTTTCATGCCTGTTGAAACAGAAATGCAAATGGAAAATTGCGAAGGGGTTTTCAGGAGAGTATTCTGTTCACAGTTTGAAATGTTTGCAAGTGGGAGTCATGCGACGGTGTAAATTTCTACATGAAAACAACCAATTTAAGCGATCATTAGAGGTCGATTTGACATAAAATCATCCGTGACACAAAACAAATCGCACATCGTCAGAACATGATTGGACTCCCTGAAACACAATTACAGACTAGCTAAATTGAGGGTGTTTTATTTTTTGACAAGGACATTTGGGTAAAGGCAGGGGAGGAGTGTGAGTTTAAAAAAAAAAAAAAAGTGGCGTTAAATGCAAAAAAATATAAAAGCATTTGCATTTGTTGTAAAGTGCGGTAATTATATGCAAAATGTGCCAGTCTAAAAATTGTAATAAGGCAGATGAAAAGGAATAAGAGATTTGAAATAATATATTTTTAGCTGTGAGGAAGAGTAAAATAAGAAGTTAAAGGATGGAGAGACAAAGAGACATGTCGGGTAATGACAGTTGCACTCATCCACATCTGTTTTTTGTGTGTGTGTGTCTACGCGTCTGTGTGAAAGCTGCGGTTCAAGAATGATGTCACATCGACATGTCTGGCCATGTGTATGCATACGTCTGTGTGTGTGTGCTCGTGTGTTTGTGTGTGTTTGAGGGAGAGGGAAAAACACAAACGGAGATGAGACAGACACATTTCCGGATGGTTACGCTAACATTACCCTTCCAGACACCATGCGCACGCACACACACACACACACACACCCACACACACACATAAACACACACACACACACAAGCTCAATAAATCTGAGCAAATGTATTACATCTGATGACTAGAAATAGCTGGGTCTTAGGCTTAACCCTCGAAGAGCCAATGACATGTCGATGTGTCAAAAACTATCCTAAGACGCTTACAGAGTATTTACTTCTTCAACAGGCAAACATATGAAAACGTGTTCATTTTATGTTATGCCAAAAGCAATAGAATTTCTAGATGAAAAACACTGAGGTTGACATTTATAATTAACTGTATATTCAAGGGGACCTGTTTAATTTTCCTCGTCTTTGGTAGCTCTGGATGCTTTTCTAATTGCAAAGGAGGGGGGTGAAATTAAAAATCACAGCTTGTCTCCTCAACCTTCACATACTGCGGGTGAACTGGTGTGCATATGTTTGGATGAAAAGGATGTGTATAAGTGTGGGGTGGGTGGGGGTGGAGGGGTGGAGAGGGGGGTGGGAAAGAAAGACAGAAAGACACGGAGGGGGTGTTTTAATGCTGGAGGATGAGTGTGTTTGCACTTTTTCATTTGTATAGCTGGGTTTCCATTCAAGTATTTTAATACAAATTATGAAAATTACTGAGCTAGAAAAGCTTAATAAGAAAAAGGAAATTTAACCATGTTGGCAAAAAAAAAGTTTTTCAGTTACTTTGGAAACTGAGTTTTGGCTCAGTTGGTGTAGGACCATCTGCCCACTAAATTGCTCGAAAGCCATTGTCCAACAGTACGTAAGAAACGTCTGAAATTTTGAAATACTGTGCAATACCTCTGCTGTGTATCGTCTAATCTGCATTCATTTTTCATCTTTGCATGAAAAAGCCTGGACATTAGCTGACACTAAAGAACAATAACACTTTGCCTAATGCTAATCGAGTCTTGAAAGAATCATTTTTTCCCCCTCTGATGCCCATCTTCATCCCAGCTGATGGAAATTCACTTAATTTGCATTTAATTTTGCGTGACATTTTCAAAGTTTGCATGAAATTTGCTTGACAGTTGAGTGGAAATGTATCTCATGTGTGCCTACGACGTTGTATATTGAGTGTTAATACAGCATGTGCCTGTGCCTGTGGCTGTACACTAAAGCGGTTGTGACTATGAGTAAATGAGACTGATCCAAAGCAGAGACACAGACCAAATTTATAACCCAACGCCTTTCTCATAGATAAACTGAGACATTCCATTCAGCTTCCTTACTGATATCTGTATGTGTGTGCGTGAGTGTGTACGTGAGTGTGTGTCCAGTGGACAGTGAAGGGAATAGCCTTGTGTAAATGAACTGTCTATATCCTATCCTTTCCAACTCTGCTTGTGTGTGTGTAGACTGTCCATGTTGGATCGATGTGTGTAATGATTCACACTAGAGATTAAGAGGTGCTATTACACACCCGACCTGTTAAACAACACCTCTCTTCTTCCTGTTCCTGTTCTTCCTGCTCTTTCTTTCTCCACTGCACCACCTTTCTCTGTCTTTCTCTCTCTCTCTCTCTGTGTCTCTCCCACACACACACACACACACAGCTAATACTGTTTGCTTTTCACTGAAACGACACTATATTAAAACTTCAAGTATCAGCTTTCGTCGTACCCCGTCAATCAGCAGGCCATTTCACAAACTAACAAAAGTCAGGTGAGCCGTTCCCCAGGCCCTGGAGTTTTGGAGAACTGAGGGGGCTGAAGAGTACTTTTGATTCTTTTCTCCTTTGGTGATTTGTTGACTCTTGTGAAGTTCAACACAGTAAAAAATGTCAGCTTTTCCTCAGAATATTCCTCTGTGTTTTTCCCCCCACATTGTTTTATCACAGCGGGCCATTTCCCTACGCTGTCATGGAGAGATCAGCACGGCTGTATTGATATACATCCCTCTCTCAGTTTCATGAAAGGGAAATCATTTACCAGTGGAAAGAAACGTCACTGCTTTTTCCCGATACAATTTGTCCCCCCCCGCACCCCCACCACCACCCCCAACCACCACCACCAGCTCCCCACACCACACACACACCCCCACCCTACTGCCTCCTTTTCACTTTTATCGTAGGAAGAGGAAATGGATGTCTGTGTGCGCCTTGTGTGTAAGTGCGCGTGTGTGTTTGAAGTTGGACGCATGAAAGCTTCCTCTTCTGTGTGAGCTCAACAGCAGGTGGGCCGGTGTGTGGGTGTGTGTTTGTATCTGTCGGGTAAAAGGACTGTCAGGACCCTGTGTGTGTGTCTACGTACACGCGCGTGTGTGTGTGCGCACGTTCTTACTTGTTGATTTAGCATTCTGATGGCCTCCAGGTTGCTTCGCAGTCTGGTCTGCATGTCCTCGATTTTGCTGAGATTTAGAGCCACACAACCCTGCTTTTCCATGCTGGAACACAAGCATATGCACACACACACACACACGCACACACACACACACACAAATGTATGAGATGTATTAACTTTGACATCTTTAAATCTCGCAGTAGTTTAAGAAAGCACAATGATAAAAAACTAAAAGACTAAAAGAAACTGGTTCATGTACAGTTTAATAGAAAAAAGTATATTAAGTATACACTTGCTTGCATCAAGGTAAACTTTTAAACTCTGCTACAGTATAATGATATGAATTTGCCTTGCAAAACAATTTCAATCAAATGTCCGCAAAATCTGGGGCATAAAGACATTGGCGTACATCATCTTCATTATAACCATCTTCATAATAACTTATTACTAAACTCAAAGATGGGTGAGCAAATGGGTTCCAGAAATCATTAAATTATATATGAAAGCGTACACAAAAACAAAACGAACACAACCGCAGCCAGAGAACATTAAGAGTACAAGAAGCCATTTAAGATTTTAACTGTTTATTAAAAACGTTTTGGGAAATGACAAACAAATGTTAGGGTCTGCTATCTTCAGACCCAGGGCTGACTAAGGAATGTCTATTAAATTAATGACGGTGGATAATGGTGCTCTGTACGGGCTGAAGAGCTTGCTGCCCCCGCTTTACGCTCTTTCTTTCACGCCCCAGTGAACCTGTCCAGTTAGCATTCGGAAAAACCTTCTAAATACTTTATTGAAGACTTCTTAGCCCATTAAAGTACCACTGTACCTCCCCAATGTTAATTTTCTTGTAAAAAAGCAAGCTGGGATTTTCTATCAGAGCAGCGGATGGAAAGACGGTCCCGTTTTGCTTCAGTTGAGAAGACGCACACGCTCATCCAAACGCTAATAAATGGCATCATTGTTCCTGTAGATGTGTGTGAGCTGAGAAGCACACACACAGACACGCACACACACACTCACTTTTAGCCCTATTAGCCACAACTTAAAACATTTAAGATCCGAGGAGACACTTGAGGAAGATGCTAATATGTGAACTGACATTTTTGTCTGAAAAGTTTATGAGAATCGTTATAGTGAAACTATTCTGCTCCCATGTACTTGAAACCACTGATGGTAAACCTCAACCAAGAGACAACAACAAAGAAGCAACAGTGGCAGTAGCACTACTTCCTACAAACGCTATCCAGTGAACTATCTCGACAAGCTCTACAGTTATTTCCCTTTTGATTTTGAGGCAGATCAATCATACTGATGCATTTAAATTTTTGAGATGCTGATATGGAAAAAGATGCATCTTTGAGTGACAGCACTTGAATAAAACTTTCTTTTCCTAAACAACCAAAGAAGAAAAACAAAGCCAGTAGTGAAGTACTGATGTGCAGCCATCTAAGTGCATGATCAGTAACACATTTTTGAAATAATGGAGGTGATAGAGTGATTTGTCAAATGTGTCACTTAACACACAGCTATAGTCATTATCATTATTATTACTACCTGACAAATGCAGATATTTATTTTTCATTTCATTTTTGTCCACATGCAGTACCTGACACACTTTCTCACGCCTTGAATGGGAAGGTATGATCAAACTTTAGACTGGTACAATATGTACAACTAGAAAACAGACAACATTATTCATTAAAAAAAAAAAAAATCCATACATGCTGACAGAACATAATCTGAATCACTGCCTATTAACCAACTAACTAATTTAGCTTGGCCAATGTAAGCATTTTTTTTTTTTTTTGAAACCTAATTTCCTGAAAATGACATTCATAAACTGAACGTAATTGCAACTGACCCTTCCAGATCTTTTAATTTCACACCATAATGATGATACAAAGAACATTAATAAGTGGAAATTCTGGCAATTCCTTTGATCCTTTAAATTGTAAATGCCTTTTAAAAAAATGTGTTGGATGAGTTTCCACTACTACAGCCAAGCAAAAACAGGATGCATACACTTAAAAAGCACGAGCCAACTGCATAAAGATCCGTCACATGATTTAAACTCTTTTGCGTAAATGGTAATGTGGTCTTCAACAGATCATGAAACATCACCACCGCTGAGACAACTGTGTGAGATTTATGCGCCCGATGTGAGAAGGCATGCAGCGATGTGCTGAGCACTTGGCATGACGCCTGTGTAAACATGTGTTCCTGTGTTTACACGCAAACATGGATGTGTGTAATTAGTGGCTTAACCCAATCAGTCTGTGTATAATTACAGTCATTAGTGTCAAAGCCAAGCTGCCATGCTCTCTAAACCAGGCAATAAACTACATGCTTCCTCTTTCCCTCCAATCTTGCGCTCATCTTTCTTATTTACTGCTCTCATATTGCTGTAAATTTTATGCAAGACTTGACTCTCCTCTCACACACAGTCTCTGTCTTATCTCCTCTTTCTGTGTCTCTGTCTCTTCAGTTCTCTGTGTTTGTACAAATCCTCTGCTGTGATCACTGGGCGCTCTTAATTGGAAGCACATCGTTAGTGGTGCGACTGATGATGCCTGAAAGCATTTCCCCCCCAGATGGGTTGTGTCACACCACAGTCACTGAGTCAGTGGTGCCGACAGCAAAAATCATCAATCTCTGCTTCCACTACTGCGTGAATTTCAATTTGCATGGGTATTTTACTATTTTGAGATATTATTTGAGATACTTTGAGGTGAAACGAGAAATATTTTGATAGCAAATCATTTAATTAGGTGGAGACTGCAGTATTATTGCCATTTTTGGATTTCGTAGCAATCCTTATGTGTTGCTTTACAGCACAAACATTGCTCCATGGCACAAAACAGGATCCATTTTTTGCATTGCATGGACTGCTGTCTGAGTTCATCTTTCTTCTTGCTCTTCATATTAAACACTTCTGGAGGAAAGACAGGAAGTGAAAACTCACCAGGCTACACATAGCACTTTGGAGGAGGTTTTTAAAGTTTACAGGCACATTGAGCAACATGAACATAATCTGAGAGGTTCTGATGGTCAGATAGTGCCTTCATTTTGTATTTATTGTAATATATGTTAGATATTGGGGCTAGAAAGTATTGTTCTCAAGTCAAAATACTACATTATTTTTTATGTGATATACAACCCAGTCCAAGATTTTTTGTATTTTGTGCTTCTGATGTATTACAACTCTCCTCTTAGTATTACCACTTAAGTACTAAAGGAGGCTTGTGGTGAGAATCTTTACCCCTACTGCTATTTCCAGGATCCCCTCATTCTTTAATCAATCTAAATTTCTCCTCACCTTTCTGTGAGTTTTATTGGTACAAAATACCATCCGCAATGTAGAAGCCATGATGCCCCAGCTGCTTTGGAACAGTAGGTCATGTAATCATAATAAATTTCTTTAATAAAGGCATATCTAATGACAAAACCTTCACACCGTGTTGATTGCTGTCAGTGATAGCGACACTGTGAAGATATCCCCTTTGCCACCAGTAATGAGATTTATACACTGAATGTATATGGCTGCCATGCAAATATCATGACATATCTGTTGCCTTATAGATGTGTGATTTTCATACATATGGCATTTCGGGTATGTGTGTGTGAGAGTTTGAGTGTGTGTGTGTGTGTGGGGTGGGTGGTGGTGGTGGTGGTGGTGGTGGGGTATAATAATGAAATGAAATAAATTAGGAATCCTCATAATAAAGAAAAAGAAGAATAAAGAATGGAAGGGAAGCCACTATGGAAGAGGCTTTCATTCACTGTTTTTATCTCATTCCGTGTTATTATATTCGGCTCAATCAAAACCCCTCTTATGCATACATCTATATGAACTCCCTCTCTCACTCCATCTCTCTCTCTCTCTCTCTCTCTCACTCATTCACATATGAGAAAAAGACAAAGAAAAGTGATTCATCTTTCTGTCGCGGCCCCTTAATGATATCATTAAAATGACTGACAGCTTTGAATAGCATTGGAAACCTACCCCAGTCAAAACAAATCTGATCCGTTTTGGAAACAGAGCCTGGTGGTTCGTTAGGGGAGGGGCGCAACATGAGTGTGCGTACGCGTGTAAAACGAGGTGAGGTGTGGAGGGGGGGAGTTGTTAATGAGGGAGACCTTAGGGGGTCACATTAGGGGTATGGGGAGTACTGCTGCAGGCAGGTGCCCCCACAAACGCCCTCTCCCTCTCTCTCTCACTCTCTCTCTCTCTCTCACACACACACACACACATACACACACGTTCCTTTCTCACTTCCATCCTACACCCAATCCCCATCTGTGCCACATTCATTTTCATTGCCTTAATGAACATAATAAATATATCTCCTCTCTATTGATGAATGCTATTTGACAGCCATGGGGGTGGCAAGCAGGAGAGGATGGGCCCTTGATTGGAGTGTAATCATTGTTAAAGGCACAGCATGAATAACGCATTCAGATTGAAGAAGACACATAACACACGCACACACACAAACAGGCACACACAGGTGGCTAGGCCCATTGGGTGTTTCATTCACAACTTGGCACTCCTGCTGTTATTATCATCATCAGCTTTGTTCGGGCTAGATTGCGTGTGAAAGAGCGAAACATGGTGGGCAACGCTTTTGTTGGATGTGAATGCTAAACTCTGATCAGCTAGTGAATACACACAAATATATGTGCTCATATGTACAGTCACACACAATCACACCCACACACACACACACACACACACACACGGATGACTCACGTTGTCTCGTCTTGCCGTGCGCCCTTGTCTCGGATCTGGGCCTGCAAACAATTATAAAATGAAAAACAAGGCTGTTTGTGATCGACTCTCTTTTGTCTCTCCCTATTTGTAGTTCAATTTTTTCCTCTCTGCACTTGTTCACCTTGAAGCGTCCCATCTCCCTCTCCTTCTCATCCACCACTTCTCTCAGCCTCTTTACCTCCACCTTCAATGTGTCATTAGCCTCCTGAAGATGTCTGACAAAGCGAGGGAGACGCAGAGTCAAACGGGGGAAATATACATTCTGAGGCAGGCACAGAGAAAGACAGAAACTGTTATCATCAAGAGACTCTTGTTAGCACGGCAGACAAAATATTCTGCCACACAGCGGCAATGGTGTTTATGTCTCTCAGTGCTGAGAACAGCCTTTAACTAGCAGTTCAGACATCATCAGCAGTTGAGACACACAAACAAACACACACATATCATGGTCCATTATAATGAAATGCTATATTTCTGGCACTATTTATCACTTACCCTTGTGGCTATTTGTTTCACTTTTTTTTGTTATGCCACCAATTGTCAGACTCCAGAGCTAGAACTAAGGAAGTTCTTCTTTTAGATGTTTAGTGTACTATTAACTTGCAAATATGAAGCATACAGTTGTTTTACAATATCAGAACAGAAACCAAAATATCATATTCTACATATTCAGGGAAGGTGCCGAGTATAAAAAAAGGAAACATTCAATGAGATATAATTGTATATAACACACACACACACACACACACACACACACACACACACACACACACACACACACACACACACACACACACACATTTGAGGAGATTACATAGACTTACATTCATTTCATTAATAACCACCACTTGCCTAACCCTATCCATAACCACTGACCCCAAAACAGCTGTTCCACAATTAGGGACATTGCTTTTGTCCCACTCACCTCAGTTAACTGGACTATAACTGGACTATACATAGAAATTTGTCCCTGAAAGTAGCTTATGATAACCACTCTCCACATTCACACACACACACACATGCACAGAGTGAAAGTTTCAAGAGAAAGGAAAAAGCAGACACACAGACAGTTTTAGTGCTGCTTGGCGGGTTACAGGGAGGTATGGCACCACAGGGGGGTGGGATGACAGAAGATGGCTAGACCACTTTGATCTCTAGAAAAAGGAATATGTCACGCCTATATCTGTGTGTATTGCGTGCATGCATGTGTGTGTGTGTGTGTGTGTGTGAGTTATGATGATGCAGACATGCAGAAAGACTGTCTCAGGTGCTCGTATTAGAGAGTCCACTTGAATCACTCCAACACATGTGCACATAAACACACATGCTATACATAAAAAACAGACACAGACACACACACACACACACACACACACACACAGACTATCTTCTGATGGGAAAGGTGACCTATTGCAGGAGTTAGCTGAGACACATCTTCACATCTTTAGTCATCCTTTTTTGAACTGTACAGGGCTGAGACATACTGTACACGTACATACAGATGCTGACACACAAACAAAAATTAAACTAATTAATCATGTACATAACAATCTAACTCTGAAATAAATACACACGCTTTTTCTTCAGTGATGATGAGCAGCATCTTGTTTTGGGCCTTCATCTGGGCAGTGAGGCTCTCATTGGAATTCCTGAAAGCGCAAGACAGACTTCAGAAATTTTAACAGTAAAGGTAATATTTTTAAGATGACGTACACACCTACCAGTTACTATATTGCATTTTTCAGCATTGGACACTAAAATGAATTACAGTTGTTGTTGTCAACCTCAAAATACACAATTGTACTAATGCAAATATGAGCCATTATGTCTAATTATGTGTACTGCATACACACACATCAACCAAAAAACACAACTTGCTTTAACACATCGCTTTGTGTGTATGTCCATACTTTTGTTCAGTGATCCAACGGTTGACATTATCCATGACCAGCTGGCTCTCATGGCGAAGGTTTGTATTGTTTGACCACATCACCTCCAGCTCAGACCGGAGTGTGTCCACCTGTAATATAGAGCCAAATGTTAACTATTGAGACACAGGCAGCAATATGCCAACAATGTAAAAAGCTTTATATAGCTCTAATTAATTATTTACTCTAAATTAAAAAAACCCTTTGTCTGTTCTGACTGTTTTTGTAGAGCACAGAAACTGGAAGACCAACTCTCACCATATTCATGATTAATATATACTTTTAAGGTTTGCAGTGTAAAAAATATAGCTTTCTTTAAAATAAAATATTAACATTTAACATTTTCCTAATTTAGATGGGATTTAAGTCTTCCTCTCATTCTACACACACTCACACACTCACACACACACAGAAATAAAGGATGGAGAGGGATAAGTGAGGATCTAATAGATGGGAAGAAAAGAACGGGTGAAAATAAATGTCAAAAATAGAGCATAATAGCAATACAAGAGAGAAATTAGTTAAATGGGGAATAATGGAGGATGAAGCAGATGGCATTTGCAGATGCAGGTATAAATAGCAGGGTGAGGTATTAAGCAGGTGCAAAGGAGGAAAGATGGTGGATGGGGGGGTGAGGTGGAGGTTAGGGGTGTGGAGGGGGAGGGGGAGGGGGGCAGACTGAAGACAAGATTGCAGAGAAGAGACGACTGGTGTGGGGTGAAAACAGCGATGGGATGGCACTGGACAAACTGCTGACTTTTTCATTCTGCTTATCAGTCAGGACCTTTCCAGGCCTAAACTCTGGGGACCCTGACACATTACCCTTATCGACATGGAAACACCTTGATATAGCATACCATCTACCCACAAAGACTTGGGCAAACATGAAAAAAAAAAAGTTTCCAATATGTGAGCCATGATTTAAGTATCCAAAAATGTCATATGATTAACCTGGAATGTCAAAATATCAGCGGTTTTATAATTCTGTGCATGTGTGTGTATGTCTGCATGTGTATTTTGATTATGTGTAAAAAAATAAATAAATACGTTTCTCTGTTGATCTGTATCAGTAGTTAAATGTAAGAATGAGATAAAGACTGAGTGTATGACAAAACAGACACAAACACAAAAGGTTATTATAGGACAATATAAATCATGAAATGTTTGAAGTATTCATAAAATGTGTATAATGTGTAGAATGTTGATCTATGTGATTAAACAGAATATCTGAAATATAGCCTGTATCATATAAATTAGTCACAATGAGCTACAGGACCACTGCTTGTGCATCCTCTTAAATAACAGCATTTAGTTGCCTGAGCTTAAAAAAAAAAAAAAAAAAAGAAGAAGCCCAGAGCTGAATGCCAGACTGCAGAGATGTAAGCTTTTAAGTTATTTACAACTTAACCTAAGATGAGCCAGTCTAATATTGTAGCACATCAGACCTGGGTTACAGAGAGGACAGCCTCTTCAAAAGTTCAAAAGTTGAACAGTTCAAGAGTTTACCATTTTATTCACACAATCTTTGAATTGGACATGAGAGGATTTGTTTATGTTTTTTGGAGTATAATACACAGTGTAACACTTGCTGGTTGTGCTCACTAATTGAAAAATACTGCTAAATCATCAAATACTGTACCAGTTTTCTAATAACTGATCCAAACATCAGATAAATGGACACAAAGCCTTTGATTTCTCAACCTGAAATGTGCTGCAATACTTAGAAATAAAACCTCCAGCGCAAACTGGCCTCCAGATTTGCAATAATATAAGGAGCATTGAGGAGGAAGCTCTCAGTAAAAAGACAGATGTGGAAAAAACTCAAAATGTGAGGTTTAACGGAATATTTACAAAGCCTGTATGTGACTCATGAAAACTCTCATTGGTCACCATGATGTGAGTGCAGTTGAAGAAGGGCATTACTCTTCATCAGCACAAATGAATAGGCAGCCTTAGATGTGAAAGGAAGTTGTGAAGATGAAAGTGACACATAATCAATAATTCAAATGGCATAACACGATGAAGAATTACACTTTTAATTACATTTGGATTAAAGAAGCGCTGCATTTCAACGAATAAAGCAATGAAGAAAAAGTGTGGGAACAATGAAATTAGATCAACCAAATCATTGCATTTTGAGGAGTAAACTGAGTCAGGGCATCAATTGTAATTACATTTATCAACGATGAAATAAATATTGTGAATCTCCTGTTGTTTGGGATTTCATTCCTGATTTGTCTCATACATCGACGCACTGTCACGTGATAGAACTTCTGCTGGGAACTTATTGGCTAAAACCACATGTTAATACACTGTTATTAATTATATACACAAAACTATAAAACTGTACAATTCCAAACCTCAAACACACCCACACTCACAATGCATCGGCACACAGACACACACACACACACCTCCACACACACTAACACACACACACGGTGGCAGGATCTGTGGCGTGCTGTAATGACAGTAATTACCTGTGGTCTCACATTAACATCTCCCTCCTGACTGTCTGACTGGCTCTGCTGGTGGAGGGATGTAAATCGCAGCGCTAGTCTGATGTTGTGATTAGGACTAAATTACACACCATCACTCTGTTTCCAGCAGAGTCAAGGGAGGTAGTGAAAGGGTGTGTGAGAAAGAGGCGGGGGAGTGAGAGAGAGATAGAGGGAGGGACATATTAGAGAAAAAGGGAAAAGGACAAGGAGGTGCGATTGCAAGCAGGGGGAGGAGTAAAGCAGTAAAACCTGCTTAACATTTAGATTGGTTTTGTTGCACAAATATTTTAGCAGATGATGAGGCCTAAAAAGAGGGCAAACAAATGCTTTTGGGACACACTTACAACCAAGTTTGGTGATACCACTGGTCCTTATTGTTAAATGCAATAAAATATGAGTTGACTATGAGGTGCTGGTGGAGGATTTGGAATCTTTACAGCTGCAGTAACAGTATTTATCATTTTGATAGTTTATTTTATCAAAGAAGGCAGAGTTGTCTAGTCCAAACTCCACATTTTTCATTCACAATATACGGGAGATGTACTTTGTGGACTCACACAATCTATCTGAACTTATACATCTGAATGAAGTTTTCATGACAATCCTCAAAGCCTACCTGCAGACAGAAAAAAAATGATTGTGGAGACTTTA